>NW_011494948.1:13458831-13487058 GCF_000754665.1 Bison bison bison
GAATGTGCATATGTGTGTGTGTGTGTGTGTGTGTGTGTGTGTGTGTGTGTGTGCGCATATATATATACATATATATATATAAAGGGTATTTTGGGCTTCCCCAGTGGCTCAGCAGTAAAGGATCCGCCTGCAATGCAAGAGCTGCAGGAGACTCAGGTTCACACCCTGGGTGGGGAAGATCCCCTGGAGGAGGGTGTGGCAACCCACTCCAATATTCTTGCCTGGAGAATCCCATGGACAGAGGAGCCTGGCAGGCTACAATCCATAGCATCGCAAAGAGTCGGGCACAACTGAAGCAACATAGCACCCATGCAGACATAATGGATATTTATATGAATATTTCTGAGCCATAAAAGAGTAAAACATTGCCATTTCCACAACATGCATGGACTAAAGAATATTAGGTTTAGTGAAATTAGTCAGAGACAGACAAATACTATATGGTTCACTTATATGTGATTTCTAAAAAGTAATGGAAATTTTGTCTAACTCAATGAAACTATGAGCCATGCCGTGTAGGGCCACCCAAGACAGATGGCTCATGGTGGAGAGTTCTGACAAAACGTGGTCCACTGGAGAAGAGAATGCAAATCACTTCAGTACTCTTGCCTTGAGAACCTCATGAATAGTATGAAAAGGCAAAAAGATACGACACTGAAGGATGAACTCTGCAGATCAGTAGGCGCCCACAGAAGAGTGGAGAATAACACCAGAAAGAATGAAGAGACGGAGCCAAAGCAAAAACAACGCCCAGTTGTGGATGTGACTGGTGATGGAAGAAAAGTCCAATGCTGTAAAAAACAATATTGCATAGGAACCTGGAACGTTAGGTCCATGAATCAAGGTAAATTGGAAGTGGTCAAACAGTAGATGGCAAGAGTAAACATCAACATTTTAGAAATCAGAGAACTAAAATGGACTGGAATGGGCGAATTTAACTTAGATGACCATTATATCTATTACTGTGGGCAAGAATCCCTTAGAAGAAATGGAGTAGCCATCATAGTCAATAAAAGTGTCCAAAATGCAGTCCTTGGTTGCACTCTCAAAAACCACAGAATGATCTCTGTTCATTTCCAAGGCAAACCATTCAATGTCACATTAATCCAAGTCTATGCCCCAACCAGTAATGCTGAAGAAGCTGAAGTTGAACAGTTTTATGAAGACCTACAAGACCTTCTAGAACTAACACCCAAAACAGATGTTCTTTTCATTATAGGGACTGGAATGCAAAATTAGTAAGTCAAGAGATACCTGGAATAACAGGCAAATTTGGCCTTAGAGTACAAAATGAAGCAGGGCAAAGGCTAACAGAGATTTGCCAAGAGAATGCACTAGTCACAGCAAACACCCTCTTCCACCAACACAAGAGACGACTCTACACATGAACATCACCAGATGCAGATGGTCAATACCAAAATCAGATTCATTATATGCTTTGCAGCCAAAGATGAAGAAACTCTATACAGTCAGCAAAAACAAGACTGGGAGCTGACTGTAGCTCATATCATGAGCTCCTTATTGCCAAATTCAGACTGAAATTGAACAAAGTAGGGAAAACCACTAGACCATTCAGGTATGACCTAAATCAAATCCCTTACGATTATACAGTGGAAATGACAAATAGATTCAAGAGATTAGATCTGATAGAGTATCTGAAGAACTAAGGATAGATGTTTGTGACATTGTACAGGAGGCAGTGATAAAGACCATTCCCAAGAAAAAGAAATGCAATAAGGAAAAATGGTTGTCTGAGGAGGCCTTACAAATAGCTAAGAAAAGAAGAAAAGCTAAAGGCAAAGGAGAAAAGTAAAGTATACCCATCTGAATGCAGAGTTCCAAAGAATAGCAAGGAGAGATAAGAAAGTCCTCCTCAGGGATCAATGCAAAGAAATAGAGGAAAACAATAGAATGGCAAAGACTAGACATTTCGTCAAGAAAATTAGAGATACCAAGGGAACATTTCATGCAAAGATGGGCTCAATAAAGGACAAAAATGGAATGGACCTAACAGAAGCAGAAGATATTAAGAAGTGACAAGAATACACAGAAGAACTGTACAAAAAAGATCTTCATGACCCAGATAACCACGATGGTGTGATCACTCACCTAGAGCCAGACATCCTGGAATGCGAAGTCAAGTGGGCCTTAGGAAACAACACTACGAACAAAGCTTGTGGAGGTGATGGAATTCCAGTTGAGCTATTTCAAATCCTGAAACATGATGCTGTTAAAGTGATGCATTCAATATGCCAGCAAAGTTGGTAAACTCAGCAGTGGCCACAGGACTGGAAAAGGTCAGTTTTCATTATAATCCCAAAGAAAGGCAATGCCAAAGAATGCTCAAACTACTGCACAATTGCACTCATCTCACACACTAGTAAAGTAATGCTCAAAATTCTCCAAGCCAGGCTTCAGCAATACGTGAACCGTGAATTTCCAGATGTTCAAGCTGGACTTAGAAAAGGCAGGGGAACAAAAAAAAAAGAAAAAAGAAAAGGCAGGGGAACCAGAGATAAAATTGCCAACATTCAATGAATCACAGAAAAAGCAAGAGAGTTCCAGAAAAACATCTATTTCTGCTTTATTGACTACACCAAAGGCTTTGACTGTGTGGATCACAACAAACTGTAGAAAATTCTTGAAGAGATGGGAATATCAGACCACCTGACCTGCCTCCTGAGAAATCTGTATGCAGGTCAAGAAGCAAAAGTTAGAACAGGACATGAAACAACAGACTGGTTCAAAATTGCAAAAGAAGTATGTCAAGGCTGTATATTTTCACCCTGCTTATGTAATTTATATGTAGAGTACACCATGTGAAAAGTCGGTGTGGATGAAACACAAGCTGGAATCAAGATTGCTGGGAGAAATACCAATAACCTCAGATATGCAGATGATACCACCCTTACGGCAGAAAGCAAAGAACTAAAGAGCCTCTTGATGAAAGTGAAAGAGGAGAGTGAAAAAGCTGGCTTAAAATTCAACATTCAAAAAACAAAGATCACGGCATCCAGTCCCATCACTGCATAGCAAATAGATAGGGTAACAATGAAACAGTGACAGACTTTATTTTCTTGGGTTCCAAAATCTCTGCAGATGGTAACTACAGCCATGAAATTAAAAGACGCTTGCTCCTTGTAAGAAAAGCTATGACCCTCCTAGACAACGTATTAAAAAGCAGAGACATTACTTTGCTAACAAAGGTCTGTCTTGTCAAAGCTATGGTTTTTCCAGTAGTCAAGTATGGATGTGAGAGCTGGACCATAAAGAAAGCCAAGTGCCTAAGAATTAATTATTTTGAACTGTGGTGCTGGAGAAGACTCTTGAGTGTCCCTCGGACTGCAAGGAGATTAAACCACCAATCCTAAAGGAAATGTGTCCTGAATATTCATTGGAAGGACTGAAGCTGAAGCTGAAGCTCCAATACTGTGCCCACCTGATGCAAAGACCTGACTCACTGGAAAAGACCCTGATGCTGGGAAAGATTGAAGGCAGGAAAGGGGACGACAGAGGATGAGATGGTTGGATGGCATCACAGACTCAATGGACATGAGTTTGAGCAAGCTCTGGGAGTTGGTGATGGACAGGGAAGCCTGGCATGTTGTAGTTCATGGGGTCGCAAAAAGTTGGACACGACTGTGCAACTTTCACTCAAACTAAATATGCCAAGAGTAAAAAGGCCCCTTCCAAGCTGAAGTGAGAACATAATGCCAACCAAATATGTCAAGAACTATCAAAGTAATTCTGTCATCGTAAATAATGCTCTGAATCTGAAAGTCTTCATTCAACAAACGATGCAGTCTTTTCTGTCTACACTTCTGCTGGCTCCTATCCTTGACCTGTGCTCTCTGGTCTACGATGTTTCCCAGTTAGTGTCCTCCTCACATACACCTGACTCTCAAAACAAATCACCTATGCTAGTTGTGGTTATCCTTTTCTTCCTAAGTCCTGTGCTGACTGCTGCCATGATCGAATACCTGCCTGAACTCCACTGTGACCAACTCCTCACTGGTTACATATTCCAACATTTTTTATTCACTTATTCCTCTACCTATCTACCTTACATTTACTGAACCCAGTAACAATTTCTTGTACACAAGCAGCAGACAATTGGGGAGACTAAGTATGAAATGGCTATTAGATACTGCAGAGAAATTAACTTTGAGGTGTGACAATGGTATGATGTTTGAGGAAACTGGATGAGATATTATAGAACTATTATTAATTTTAAGTATAAAATTAATGGCAATTAAACAGGAAAAAGTCCTTATTTTCATGGGAGTGCATGCTGAAACACTTAAGAGTAAAGTGTTAACATTTCAAATGGTTTAGCAAACAAAACTACACATTTAAAGCAAAAATCTCAACTGCAGAAACAGGCAATGATTAGGTATCCTTCTTTCATGTTAAAAAATTGTGGGCTTCTACACAAAAACTTATAAATGAATATTAATAGCAGCATTACTCATAGTAGCCAAATGGTGGAAACAATACAAAGATTGTGCAAAGTAAAAAACTGTGCAAGTAAGGAAAGGAGACACAATAAGCCTATTATATGATGTTCTTTACATGAAATATCCAGAATAGGCAAATTCACAGAGACTGGGAGAATGTTAGTCATTGTCAGGGTCTGGGAGAAGGGGAAATGAGAAGTAATTGCCAATAGGTACCAAGTTTTCTTTTGAGGTAATAAAAATATGCAGAATTAGCTAGTGGTAATGGTTGCACACCTTTGCAAATTTACTAAATGCCACTGAGTTGGACACTTTGCAATGACCAAAATGCTATATACATTTCACCACAAAATATAACTGGGAAAAAAACATGAAAGAATATGTAAGAACTATTATTATAGTGAGAAATATTAATGAGAGGCAAGTTTAAAAGAGAAAAAAAGTAAAAAACCAACCTGGAAGTGAAGCAGGATACTGTAAAAGAATGCTCCTCGCATATGCTTCTTCTGAGGCAGGATCAAACGAAAGTGGAGACATAGGCGGTAAAAGATCCACAGCCTCAAACAAAGAATTTATTATTTTGAAATATACACACTTTACTCAGTACCATAATAACAATACTAAATTAACCTATGAAAGGATGATTTCTTTTTTCCATAATAAAGATAGAATTGCCAAACATACAAATTATATAACTGTTTTAAACTAAAGAATACAATATTTGGAGTAAGAAGACTACTTTGTCCTCCAATTATGCCTCAAATGTAACAGAACCTAACATAAAGAGAAATGTCTCATTTTCCTTTTAACACAATCCATTGAATCTAAAAATATTAACCATATCATAAGACCTTGATGAACATTCTAATGTGTATTTAGGAAAATCACAGAAACCAAAATATTTGAAATGTAGGCTCAGATGCAAAGATGACAAGCATATACACATATAGCACTTCTAAGTCACTTGTTACATGATAAATCAAGAGATTACAAGAGATTAAACTATTCTCCAAAAGGCAAGTCAATATTACTTACTGGAGTAGAACCCTTAATTATACTGAAAGGAGACAAGCCAAGAAACTCTTTCCACTTTTTATGCCATTCTTCTTGCTTTTCAACAATAGAATGTCTTATAGTTTTGAGAGCTTCTGTTATTTTATACCTGTGATGGAATAAAAAATAACTTCATTCAAAACATGAATATATAAAAAGGACTAAGAAAAAGTACTGAAATAAGAATTTGTGGTATATGTGGGAAACCTCTGTAACTTCTCAGTTTTGCTGTGAACCTTAAATTCTTCTTTAAAAACCTCAATTTAAAAAATTTAACAGCCAATTTAAAAAATCGAAAAAAATGAACAAAAATAAAAAAGAATACAATGGGGCATTCCAGATGACACAGTGATAAAGAATCCACCTGATAATGCAAGAGGCACAAGAGACGCAGGTTTGATCCCTGGGTCGGGATGATCCCGGGGAGTAAGAAATGGCAACCTGCTCCACTAATCTTGTCTGGGAAATCCCAAGGACAGAGGAGCCTGGCAGGCTACAGTCCATGGGATGGCAAAAGAGTTGGACACAACTTAGTGACTAAATACCACACCACCACCACAAAAGAAAGCTAGAGAAAAGCTTAAATTATTTCATTAAGAATTATCACTCAGGGCAAGTAATATACACCAGACAAAAGAAAACCATGTTAATTTTCCTTTCTATTTCATGTGTCTCTCTAGAAGTTGATGACATATGGTTTTTGAGTACCAGTAAAATTTTCACATTTGTTTGCCAAAGCTACAGAGGTGTTAACTAGAGTTGTGCTGAGAAATTATCAAAACCACCCTGCTGCTGCTGCTAAGTCGCTTCAGTCGTGTCCAACTCTGTGCGACCCCATAAACGGCAGCCCACCCTACTCTTCCCCAAATGAAATAACAGAGGATCTTTATAGTGTACCTCATATGCTTCAGATCTGACAGTCTTTCTTTCTGAAATCTGGTCTCTTTTTCAAGGAAGTGAAGGTCTATTGTCAGTCTTGCTTGGTCAGTTTGACAACATTCACATTTCATTACTTTCAAGACTTCATTTAATAACCAAAAAACTGTTAAGATGTTCAATTTTCCAGCCTCATAAATATTTCCTGTGTGCAACTAAGGATTCAGAAAGGAAAAAAAGTGAACTATAGATTCTTAAGATAATAAAATGCTATAAGAACATATTTACGTCTGTCACCAATATATAAAAAGGCTACAAGAGTGAAAAAAAAAAGCTACACAAAAATAAAATTATGTAAAGAATTCTGATCCAAAGAAGACTACTGTGGAAGAATTAACACACCATGCTACATTTTTGTATCATGCAAAAAAAGTTGAAAACTAGAATAAAAGAAATGCAAAGAAATGGAAAGCAAAATAAAGACTGAGGAGAAAGATTAGGCTTAGATAAAGACCATGAGTTCATGTTTTAACAAAAGTTGCCAATTGAAGGGCCCCTAAAGACTGATTCCAAACTTAGACATTTTTATTTGGCCTGTACAGTTCCAAAGTTTTAAAATCATTTGAATTAGTTACCAATATTTTTTAAAAAGATTTCATCATTTCCTGGTGCTTCCCTGGTGGCTCAGTGGTTAAAAATCCGCTTGCCAATGCAAGAGACACAGGTTTGATCCCTGGGTCAGAAAGATCCCCTGGAGAAGGAAATGGCAACCTACTCTGGTATAATTGCCTGGAGAACCCTGATGGACAGAGTTGCCTGGTGGGCTACAGTCCATGGAGTTGCAAAAGAGCCAGACATGATTTAGCAACTATACAACATTTTTTACTTTATCCCTATTGTTACACACAATTAGTATACTTAATTTATATGATATTACCTGCCTAGCTCCTATAGGAATCTGTGTTTACAGATCCTAATTTTTTATGTACTCTGAATTTGAAGTGCCTGACATGTTACCCATTAAAGTTCTTCAGGGTCACAATATTTTATCTTTATATCCCCTTGTTGTTGTTGTTTAATCGCTAAGTTATGCCCGACTCTTTGCAACCCCATGGACTGTAGCCTGCCAGGCTCCTCTGTCGAGGGGATTTCCCAGGCAAGAATATTGGAGTGGGTTGCCATTTCCTTTTCCAGGGGATCTTCCCAATCCAGGGATCGAACCCAAGTCTTCTGCATTGGCAGGAGAGTTCTTTACCACTGAGTCACCTGGGAAGCCTTTATATCCCCTACATGACAATAAAGTCAATGCTTAATAAATTTTAATTTACTAAGAAAAAAAAAAAGTAGTGATTCAGATGTAAATGTCCTATAAGCAAGTGGAAAAATTTGATACAGTTTGCATTGAAGGGGAGAGACTGGAAATAAAAATTTGGTAATATTATTGTACAGGAGGCTGATGAGACCATGGAACTGGATAAGAATTTACATATGAATTTATAACATGAGGAAGAAACGAGAGCATTAAAGGAATAATAGGGAACACATTCACTTAAAAGTCAGAGAAAAAGGAACCAATGGAAAAATGGAAACAGTAGTCTGAAACGCCACAGGAGGGCAAAGACACTGAGGTCACAAAAGCTAAAAGAAAAGACTTTAATCGAATCAAGATCAAAGGAAAATAAGAAAATGGAGAGTTTTTAAAAAGAAATTTAGCTATCAGAGATCATTATTGTTCTCTTTGAGAATTTATAAAGAATTAGGTACCATATCATCCTATTAAGTACCTCCTACTCTCTACACTATATGATGTAGCACCATAAAAGGTATGAACAATTAATAAAAGTTGATAGATATAAATATACACACCCTTAACAGTACCCCTCGTTATGAAAGATTCACCAGATACATACACAAAAGTAAATTCTGAAAACAGTAGAAAAAGATTGTAAGAAAAACAATATATAATACATAAAATAATTAAGTGAAAGGAGTTTTCTCAAAAGCTTCCTTAATTATCAAATACTTACCTGACACATTTGTTTCTCAATTTTATCAAGTAAGAGGCTTGGAATATTGATAGCAATGTCAGTTCCATCTAAAGTATAATTGTTATCAAGACTAAGGACTGAACTAACAACTTCTCTCTCTTTTTCCAAAAACATAAGTGTTTCATTCACGTTAGTCCACAAAGACCGAACCTTTGAAAACACAAACAAATATTAAAGTCTACATATAATCAGTCTATATATACATTAAAAAAATGTAAAACACAAATATATGCTCTTTCCCAGGAACAAATGAAATATTCCTGGAATGGCTTCGATAACAAAATTAACTATTTTAACAGTCTAAAAGCACTGATACTACTTTCAACAGCACTTTAAAGAATTTCTCAGGAGAATCTAGACCATTATGATTTGCAAAACATACCTAAGAAACCTTACATTATCAAGATGCAATTAGCATTTCCTATATTCTGATATGCCATCAATCTAAAGGAGGTTTTTCAAGAAGAATAAAAGCTTTTCAGGAGAAAAAAGAAAAAACCATATATCAACTTTTAAGAGTCATTCAAGTTTCAAAGAGTTAAAATGTCAAAAACTATGTATTAATCTATGTTTATTAAATTAATTATAAGAATGTTCATAGCACTCATTTGTAATAGTCAAAAACTGTAATGAATCCAAAGAACTACCTTGAGTAAAAAGAGTATATTTTGCTATACTCATAAAATAGAATATTAGACAGCAATGAGAATGAACACATACAACAGCAAGGATAAAACAGCATTAAGTGAAAGAAGCTGAATACAAAAGAATATATTTTATACATGCCCATTTATGGGTCAAACAGGCAAAACTAATCTTTAGTGTAAGAAGTGAGGATAGTGTTTATTCTTGGAAGGAAACAGCCGTGAATGAAAGGGGGTTCAATGCTCTTGGGGTGATGGTAACATTCTGTTCCTTAAGTTAAATGCTGGTTACATGGATGTGTTCACTTTGTGAAATTTTGTCAAGCTACATACGATTTTTGCACGTTTTTGCACGTATGTTATTATGCCTCAAAGAATTTACAAAAGTAGAGAGGAGGAGGGAAAATATAATAATTATATTTGTGTTAATGTCTGTGTCTTCTCACAGCACAAAGAAAAGTTGTTCCACAAAGGAAGTCTCACTGGCTGGCCATCTAGAGATCTCACAGGATGACATCTCCTTGGTGAATGTACAAAGATCCAGGATCTGGGTCGCAGATTTTTCAAGTCTAGAAATTTTATCTTGTCAATGGCGCAAAGTTGACTCAGGGAAACTAAATATTACCTAAACTCAAGAGAGATACGGAGAAGGCAATGGCACCCCACTCCAATACTCTTGCCTGGAAAATCCCATGGACGGAGGAGCCTGGTAGGCTGCAGTCCATGGGGTCACGAAGACTCGGACACGACTGAGCGACTTCACTTTCACTTTTCACTTTCGTGCACTGGAGAAGGAAATGGCAACCCACTCCAGTGTTCTTGCCTGGAGAATCCCAGGGACGGGGAGCCTGGTGGGCTGCTGTCTATGGGGTCACACAGAGTCGGACGTGACCGAAGCGACTTAGCAGACTTAGCAGTAGCAGCGAGAAAGATAGCTATGAACTTCTCTTGCGGTCCCGTGGCTAAGACTCTGCACTCTCAACACAGGAGGCCCAGGTTCGATCCCTGGTCAGGGAGCTAGATATCATAAGCCACAACTAAAGATTTTACATTCCACAACTAAGACAAATAAATATATAAATTTTTTTGCTATGAAAACTCTTATCGGATTTCATACCAACCTAATGTATTAAGCTTACAATCAAAGATACTATATTCAACAACAGGAATATTCATATTCGCTGAACTAGAAGCTCCATAAAGGAAGTGACTCTGCTTGTTTTCTTCAGTGCTCTAGCCCACACTATCTAGAAGAATGTCTAGCAAATGATCAATAAACAGTCACTGAATTAATGAATAATTATTTCCTGCTCTTGTTTAGTCACTAAGTTGTGTCTGACTCTGCAGTTCCATGGACTGCAGCACGCCGGGCTTCCCTGTCTTTCACTATCACCTGGAGTTTCCTCGGATTCATGTCCATTGAGTCAGAGATGCCACCCCATTCTCCTTTTGCCATCAATCTTTCCCAGCATCAGGGTCTTTTCCAATGAGTCGGCTCTTTGCATTAGGGGGTCAAATTACTGGAGCTTCAGCTTCAGTCCTTCGAATGAATATTCAGAGTTGATTTCCCTTAGGATTGACTAACTTGATCTCCTTGCAGTCCAAGGGACTCTCAACTGTCTTCTCCAACACCACAGTTCAAAAGCATCAATTCTTCAGCACTCAGCCTTCTTTATACTCCAACTCTCACATCCATACATGACTACTGGAAAAACCATAGCTTTGACTATCCACACCTGTGTTGGCAAAGTCTCTGCTTTTTAATACACTGTCTAGGTTTATCACAGCTTTTCGTCCAAGGAGCAAGTGTCTTTTAATTTCATGGCTGCAGTCACCATCTGCAGTGACTTTGGAGCCCAAGAAAATAAAATCTGACACTGCTTCCACTTTTCCCCCTTCTATTTGCCATGAAGTGATGGGGCCAGATTCATGATCCTGAGGAGGGCACTCACCTTTCCCAAAGACAAACTGCCTAAAAAGTCAAATCAATACTCCAAAGCAGCCTGGTGACCATAGAATAAGAATACAGAGTCTGAGAGAGATTTCATCCAAATACAAAGACCTAAGAAAACTCTCCTACCCCACATTTGTTAAAGCCAACCTCTGAAAGCCTCAGATCATCTATAACTGCCAGATTCCTCATGCCAGTCTCAATGTGACTTCTCATTTTTCTTCCAAACTTACCACTATCCTCCTTCAAATCATGTATTTTTTTGCTTAGATAAATATTACTGATTAAGCTACAATCAAACTGAACTTTCCTTGCTAGAGTGAAAGATTTTAAATTAACCAAATTTAAAACTGTGTTGTATACATTTAGTCTGATTATAAGCTAATTTTTTCCATTATATTCAACTGTCTGAAAGGCACCTGTTGATACTTTTATGTCCATACAACTTATGAGTTAAAAAATGTATAACACTGTTACAAAAAGAGACATACATGAGTTCAGTTAAGTAAGTAAACACTGCATATCACAAAACAAAGATTAAATTTTTCCCTTCAAAAGTTGTCTTACCTTTTGAATTTTCTCTTGTATATTACTTTGGTCATCACAGGGTTCCATTCTAGTTAAAAATTAAATAATCTCATTAGTCAATTAAAAAAAACTGGTAACTTACCATCCAAAGAGCTAATTAATCTGTAAACCCACCCACTAACAACCATTCCTATTAAAAGCAAAAATAAAACTCAACCTCAAACCTATCATAATTTATTAGAAGAACTGGACTAGGAATCTATGTTTTTGTCATATTATCAACTAGGTATTGAAATGTTATTTTAACTAATCTCATTGTTTGTTTGTTTTTTAACCTATAACATGCAGGAGGTTAAACTAATACTTCAGGCAACTTTCAGCTCTAGAAGTCACTTACTTTTTTATTTGGTTTTCCAGTCCCATACATTCTGATCTCAAATTTCGTACCTGTTTAACTGACAATCTGCAACAAAAACATACAAAATGACAGCTATAATTCTACTACAACAGTATAGGCCACTTTGATATTTCCCCCCATTTCATATCTTTACTCAAGGCCTCTAAGGGCTACTCTTCCAAATATACCAGTAGCTAGTCTTAAAGGGGCTCTAGACTCCCTTTAAGAATTACAAGAGTGATGTAACATATAGGCAGGACTATTGAGATAAACCAGAACTTCTTGGTTCATAAACTCTGACTTCAGGTAAAAATGCTGGAGGTCAGACTACCCTGCTCTCTTATCCTTACCTCACATTCTTAGGGGATAAATTCAAATGTTACCTGAGGCAGGCAACATTGCAGTTTTAAGGAGATTTCAAAGGATTTTGTAGCTTTCATAATAGATAAGACAGCATGTAAAAAGCTATCTTACTATAGTTGTTTATAATTATTAAAAATTGGACATATTCTATGTCTTGGGAGTAAGAACCTTGCCTCTTTGTTTAATGCTGTAGGACCAGTGTGTAACCAATATCTGGCACACAGAGGTACAAATAAAAAAAATGTGCTGAATAGATGAACGTAAATAAATATAAGGCAATATAAAATGGCTGAAGAAACCAGTATACCTTCTCAACAGATGCTAAGTAGACATTAAAAGTAATACATTAAAGCAATATGGAAAAACTTATAGAATAAAATATCAAGAGAAAAAAGGATACAAAATAGAACGAGCACTATAATTACAGCTTAAAATTTTATTTTCATCTTTAAAAGAAAAAATACCTGAAGAAACTGAATTTTTGAACAAAATGATATCCTCCTTTTCTCTAAACTTTCATTTACAGCATGCCTAAAGTTTTAAAGTACTTTATTCAGAAGTGATCAGGCTTTAAAATGGAAAGATAAAAGACAATTGCCAAGGGGTTTTGAGGTATTCATGAATTACTGCCACCGAAGGGATACTGATGACATTTGTTCATAAAGAAAGGAATTTTCATTTTCTAACCATCAATGTATTACTTACTGTGCATTTTCTTGATATTTTCGGGTAACACAATCTTCTCTTTGCAAAACTTGTAAAAATCTATTACGTGCTACAAGGCATCTGGCAAGGCATATGTGCAAATCTTGTGGTTTAACATTAAATGTCTCTGTAAAACGTATAGAAGAATCTACATGGAAGATAAAATATAGGAAACTTAGACTTGTGCTGTGCTGTGCTTAGTTGCTCAGTCATGTCCGACTCTGTAACCCATGGACTGTAGCTCCTCTGTCCATGGGGATTCTCCATGCAAGAATACTCAAGTGGGTTGCCATGCCTTCCTCCAGGGGATCTTCCCAACCCAAGGATCGAACCCAGGTCTCCAACATTACAGGCAGATTCTTCACCTTCTGAGCCACAAGGAAAGCCCAAACTTAGATTTACAAGCTAATAAATATAAAAAATGTGAGACTGTTGAGAAATTAACAACCTCACTTAACTAACAACTCCTTAAAAGCTGGTATGACAATACACACAAATATACAACTCATTTCAATAAAAGCAAGGATGACCTGTTTTTTAAAGAAGGCAACTAAAAAAGGACTGGGGACTTCCCAGATGGTACAGTGGTAAAGAATCCGCCTGCCAATGCACAAGATAAAAGAGAGAAGGATTCGATCTCTGGGTCAGGAAGATCACCTGGTATAGGAAATGGCAACCCACTCCAGTATTCTTGCCTGGAAAATTCCATGGAGAGAAAGAGCCTAGCAGACTATGGTCCATGGGGTCGCAAAGAGTGTGACATAACTAAACAACTGAACATACACAAAAAAGGATTATCTGAAGTTATTTTACGTAACTAAAAATTTTTAGAATCCATCTGCCCAAAATAATTCTTATTATCACAGCACAAAACATCCATAAACAAATACGCTGTTACACATACGCAACTTCTTAACACACCTTTTAACAACAAAGGAAGAAAATTAAAAGGGATGAGGTGAGATCACATCACCTTCATTGCTGCCATCAGCCTACTTTTCTTCCCAGTAAGACCAACAGGGTAAGACAACCAAATAAAACCAATATCCATTTCTCAAGTAATTCTTGGCTATGTTACTAATGATCAAAGCAGACCCTGAGAAAAATCCATCCAATGATTTTAGAGTTTGGGTTTTCACATGCAATAACATGTAATAAATCCTACTTTAAGATGGCTAATACAATAAAGATAGATATGCTGGAAAACAATGGCCTCACACTATACTTAACATGACAAAAACAGGTGCTAGATCACCCACAAAAAAAAAATCAAAAATTCTAAATATTTAACAGGAGATGAGTTTATTGGATATAGAAATCATCCATAAACTGAATATGGTAAATGAAACGGCTTTAAATAAGAAATCGGATAAGCCATGCCTAAAAGCTTTATGTACAATAAACTCTTGCCAAATCCAAATACACATGATTTATATAAAACAGTTTGGGTTACATGTAACTAAAATGGATCATCTAATAGAAAAACTGGTAAAGTGCTCATGCCACATTAAATTTAAAATATGCAAATACTTATAAAATAAGATCACATGTACATGTTTTAAAAAACCACGCAGAGAAGATAAACTAGAAAAAAGGTACTGTACATATACATATATACACAAATACATATACGCACAAACACAATATATACTTTGAACACACAATAAAGTTTGTCATTGTACCATTCTTTTTATAGCAAAATATTAGGGGAAAAAAAAAGCCAATGTCTGTCAGAACAAATGTGTGATTAAAAACACTATGACACACCCATTCAAATACCCAATTCCAAAGACAGAAAAAGAATAAGATCTATGAACTGATATGTAATGATCTCCAATATACACTGTTACATAAAAAACACGAGACTGAAAATCGTCACCATTTAGGGTTTAAAAAGAATATATACATATTTGCCAGAATTACTGATTCCAATGGCTGCTTCTGAAAAGGGAATCCAGGTAACCTAGATTATAGATAGCACCTCTATAGATATCACTCGACAGTCAGAAGTGGAAGACACTTTTCACTTTCTAAATTTTGAATCATAAGAATGTATTACTCAAAATAACTAAAATGTACAATATGACACTAAAAAAACAAAAAACAACAACAACAAAACACCTACAAGAAATAAAAATGTCAGCAGTGGTTATCTCTAGAAACTGGAAGATGGGATTGTACTGAACCAACGTTTTCATCTTTTTCTTCCTGTGTTTTATGAGCATAACTCAGCATAACTCAATTAAACAGAGCAGCATATTTAATAAGCTACAAATGGCATTAAGTCAGCGTAAAAACCCATTATTTTGTTGCTAAGATTTAGCAATTAGATCAAATCCCTTTAAAACACAATTTCAACCAAAATATTCCAACACATTGCCAGTAGCCAAACTAAATCTCTAACAAACTCAATACAACATTTAATACAATGTATTATAGGCAAACTATAACCTGTAGATCTGCTGCTGCTGCCGCCGCCGCTAAGTCACTTCAGTCATGTCCGACTCTTTGAGACCCCATGGACTGCAGCCTTCCAGGCTCCTCTGTCCATGGGATTTTCCAGGCAAGAATACTGGAGTGGGGTGCCATTGCCTTCGAACCCGTAGGTCTAACCTGGCCCATTTTTGTGAGGTCAGCTAACTAGGCCTGCTTTCTACATTTTTAAGGAGTTGTATTACAAAAAGATTTTTTTTTAATTCACAGAAAGGTGTATGTGACAAAGACTCATGTGGTCCACAAAGCGTAAAATATTCACTGTCAGATCTCACATAGAAAATGTTCCCCAACCCTGTATTAGAACATAATAACCCACATTGCTACCTATGTTCATTATGACAAGATTTCAAACTGCAGTTCCAATAAAATATTAACTATTTGCCTTTTGAGATAAAGTAATATCTTTATCTTACCTTATTTTATTAAACTCTCTTGATGATTTACAAATTATAAGAAATAATAAAAACCAAGAATCAAAGCTGAAAAAAAAAATCTTACCATAAGCTTAACTTACTTTTAGAATGGGTTTTTATATATTTTACTGCAACAAATCTTGCAAAGTGATACATTATATGAATAAACTTAGGACCAACTGGAAATAGAAATAGTGAACCAACAACTTGAGGAAAGCTACTTCCACATTCGGCCTATGATAAAAAGAAATAAGACAATTTGAAGACATTATCAATGATAACCTTTATATTTACATCATACTGTTTTTAAAGCACAACAGGATTTATCAGAATTATTCCATTTGAACCACAAGTTAAATTTTTGAAACTTTCTAAGCTCTTGGTAGACTCAGTCACAAAAAGTAATTAAAATTTAAAGTCACAATTATTGATATAATTTGGGGACAAAAGCTAAAATAATCTATAGTCAAAATTATTTCCTTAAACAAAAACTGTTATATAAATTCCTAGGAACTCAAAAACCTATTTCCAAGGCACTTAGTAAAAAAACTGGTTTCCCAGAAACAGAGTCCCAATCAAAACCACCAGAAAGTATTATTCTGATATTTCTTATTTATACTGTTAGCATAAAAGCATTAAGAAGATTTCACCTTTAAAAAAATTAATGTACCTCAATAAAGCCAGACAAAAAAACTGCAGTTTTCAACTGCTCAAAATTTGCATCTTTTAGAAAGAGAATACTTACAGAAATCTTTTTTAACCATTCACAGAAAAGTTTTCGGAATTCAACATCACGTTTTTGATCAAATGGAGGCCAACAATGTCTTTAAGACAAAAATAAAAATCAGAATTATGAACAAAAAAACAAACTCAGCAAAACTTTAAAATATCAAATTTATCTCCTAGCTCAGCTGATAAGGAATCTGCCTGCAATGCAGGAGACCCTGATTTGATTCCTGGCTCAGGAAGATCTGCTGAAAAAGGGATAGGCTATCCACTCCAGTATTCTTGGGCTTCCTTGGTGGCTCAGCAGGTAAAGAATCCACCTGCAAAGTGGGAGACCTGGGTTTGATCCCTGGATTGGGAAGATCCCCTGGAGAAGGGAATGGCTACCCATTTCAGTATTCTTGCCTGGAGAATTCCATGGACTACAGTCCATGGGTTACAAAGAGTCAGACAGGACTGAGTGACTTTCACTCACTAGAAACATTATTGCTAAATCGAGGCTAACATTGTTGGCAAAAACTCAACATTCAGAAAACAAAGATCATGGCATCCGGTCCCCTCACTTCATGGCAAATAGATGGGTAAACAATGGAAACAGTGACAGACTTTATTTTCTTGGGCT
This sequence comes from Bison bison bison, assembly GCF_000754665.1. Lineage (NCBI taxonomy): Eukaryota > Metazoa > Chordata > Mammalia > Artiodactyla > Bovidae > Bison > Bison bison. The sequence continues at coordinate 13,476,111 of NW_011494948.1, forward strand.
CCAAAATCACTGCAGATAGTTACTACAGCCGTGAAATTAAAAGATACTGCTCCTTGAAAAAAAAGCTACGACCAACCTAGATAGCATATTAAAAAGCAGAGACTACTTTGCCAACAAACAGCCATCCAGTCAAAGCTATGGTTTTTCCAGTAATCATGTATGGATGTGAGAGCTGGACTATAAAGGAAGTTGAGTACCAAAGAATTGATGCTTTTGAACTGTGGTGTTGGAGAAGCCTCTTCAGAGTCCGTCCCTTGGACTGCAAGGAGATCAAACCAGTCAATCCTAAAGGAAATCAGTCCTGAATATTCACTGGGAGGACTGATGCTGAAGCTGAAACTCCTATACTTTGGCCACCTGATGCAAAGAACTGACTCATTGGAAAAGACCCTGATGCTGGGAAAGACTGAAGCCAAGAGGAGAAGGGGACGACAGAGGACAAGATGGTTGGATGGCATCACTGACTCGATGGACATGAGTTTGAGCAGGCTCCGGGAGTTGGTGATGGACAGGGTAGCCTGGCATGCTGTAGTCCATGGGGTCATAAAGAGTCAGACACAACTGCGTGACTGAATTGAACTGAAGGCTAACATTCATAAATTTCAACTAAAGAGAGACCAACCTGTAAGAAATTAGGTATTTTTCTTTATAAACATCTATAGGGTTAAACTCTGTTTAGTGTGAGTAATCAATGAATACATAGTGATAAATATAGGAATGAATCACTATTAAAATTACTGAAAATCGGTTAAAGAAGACAACATGCTCAATGAATTTCTAAGCTAACACATAAAGATGGTGTAAATAAATTAGTATGTTAAGTCTGGGGCAAAAGAGAGAAACATAAATGTTTACACATGAAAAGCACAAGAAGAATGGCCTAAGAGATCATGACCCCTAGGGATAATCCATATCACAGTCAGTAGGTGCTACTGTTCTGTGGACAAACAAGATATAAAATTACTAAAAATTCAGTTTTAGTAAATAATGGATTTTAAAATTTGCCTATTGCTTCCCACTGATAATCAGTTTTATCTAAATTTTTATTCTGAGGCATAATTATTTATTGAGGGCCCGTTATTTTTCATATTTCTATAGCATAACATACCTTGTGTATTCACAGAAAAAAAATTAAGTATGCATAAAAAAAGTTTAAAAGGCTGGAATAACAACAGTGATATTTTCTAGTTGGGTTTAAGAATGATTTTTACTTCTTTAGCTTTTTCTGCATTTGCTGAATTGCTTTAAATAAACTCTATTTTGTTTATAATGAGGAAAAAAATCCAAAAATCTATTTTTATCCGAGCAAGGAAAGCCCTATAACTTAGTGATGTCTGAATGCCTGCTAAGTTGCTTCAGTTGTGTCTGACTCTTTACAACCCTGTGGACTATAGCCCGCCAGGCTCCTCTATCCATGGATTCTCCAGGCAAGAATACGGGAGTGGGCTGCCATGCCCTCTTCCAGGGGATCTTCTCAACCCAGGGATTGAATCCCCGTCTCCTGTATTGCAGTCAGATTCTTTACTGTTGAACCACTAGGGAACCCCATAATACAGTGATAGGGATTTCCAAAATATGCTTCAAATATACTTGTTCTCTTGGTCACTCAAAACTTTAACTGAAGGCAAGACTATTAAATTATCATAAATAAAAACAATGGACTTACTATTTAAGAGAATGATGACACAACATAAATATTAAAACAAATTTGAACATTTTTTTATGACAGATGAAACCCAAATCACCTACAAAATAACTTGGAATCAAGGTTAGTGATTATTCACATTTTTATCTCTTCTTATACTATTTAATATACAACAGTATAAGACAATAGGCTAAACTTAATAGGAATGATCTTTGTCTATAGCACTTGACACTTCTATATATTATGACAAAAATAATGATTTACAGAAATTTTAGGAAATAAAAACAGACAAAACAAACAATATTGCCTATAAGAAAAAGGAGTAAAGGGGAAATTAACAACAAAAATCAAAACAAAATTAAGTGCATGGCTAGATTAGTATCAATTAATTATTCTAATAAATAAGACTATGAAGAAGTTAGGAATTACATATGTATAAAATAAAATCCATATTACTTATGAAATCTACCATGAATTCAAGTACTGAAAAAAAGGACTCAGATTAATAAAGGTTAGGTACTAAATCTGTAAGACCCAAACCTAATTTTTATAAAATACATTCAAAATAATAGTTGAAAGCCAAAGTTGAAATTCTCACTATATCAAGTCATAATCCCTTTTTTAAGTCCCTTACAAAAATAAAATAACTTTTACTCACTTGAAAACTTCTTTGGTGAGAGACTTGTCAAGTGTTTGAAACAAAAAATAAGAAACTATGTGAAAGGCATCACGGTTCAGCTTGTCAAACATGTTCCTATGGTTTAAAAGGAAATAAACACAGGAAAAAAGAAAAGGTTAATAAAACAGTATCACAAAAAGCGGTGTAAGAGTTTGACACAAATTAGTAGTTTTCATTCTGTTCAAGAGGTCGAAACAAATTTTCTATTTCATGTATACATTTATAACCAATTAAGAAACACATCCAAGTTTTTATATTTTGGTTCTGAAAATATAGACCAAATAGAAGAAAACTGGTAGAACTTTATTTCAATGAATACATTCTACAAAAAGAAAAGGAAAGTCTAATTAGGCGAAGAGAAAACCATGGCTAAGATAAGTGAAAATGTGATACCAACCAACATTTTCTGACAATAAAAGACTTAAAATTTATTGACTTTATTAGTCAGGTATTATTTTAACTTAGCTTTACAAGCAGTAACTCAGCTGATCTCCACCAGTCAAATGAAGTTAGTAAAGTTGAAACTTTAACATGAAGTATTTTATTTAATCTCAACATTAGAAACTAGTTTGATTTTCCTCATAATACACATGACAAATAGATCTAAGTACCTCTGTGAACACATAAAGCTATTTTCCTGAAATAAACTTTTTGAGTTGCAAAAACACTAACATTAAAATTCACACGCTTAACTTTTTGTCAAACAACTCTTATCCTTGGAATGTTTCTATTCCTCAAAAAAAATACAAATAAAGTTCCTACCTCCTTATCATCTCTCAAATCTGTTATTTTTTTTTTCCACATAATACCCTGTTCTCTTCAACACTTCTCATTTTTAAAAAGATAACTTTTAAAGAAAGGTTTGTTCACCCACTAGACTAAAATTTTATAAGGGAAAAGTTTATGTTTGCTCTGTTCACTACTGTATACCCAGGTCCAACACTGTGTTCAATTAATATCTGTTGAGTAAACAAGTGAATGAATCACCTTTTCTTTCCATTCCCACTGCCTTCTGTAGTTTAGGTCCACCTAACTGCAAAGCCTTGATTCTCCCTCTAATCCATTCTCTGTAATGCAACCAGCATGATTTTTCCAAAATGCAAATCTCTGGGGCAAATATCTAGGAATGAAATTACTTGATCATATGTTAAGTGTACATTTAACTTTACAAGCAAAGTGACTATGCAATTACATGCTCACAGAAACTAGAAACATATAAAATTTTGCACCAACATATATAAGTGAATCTGGGACTTCCCTGATGGTCCAGTGGTTATGACTCTACACCCCACTGCACAGGGTTTGAGTTCAATCCCTGGCCAGGAAACTAAGATCCCTGCATGCTGCATGATACACACAGCACAGCCTCTATATATGTGTGTGTGTGTATGTGCACACATGCATATTAAAAAGCAAATACATTATTTTGCCAACAAAGTTCTGTCTAGTCAAAGCTATGGGTTTTTCCAGTAGTCATGTATGAATGTGAGAGTTGGACTATAAAGAAAGCTGAGTGCCAAAGAATTGATGCTTTTGAACTGTGGTGTTGGAGAAGACTCTTGAGAGTCCCCTGGATGGCATGGAGATCAAACCAGTCAATCCTAAAGGAAATCAGGCCTGAATATTCATTGAAAGGACTGATGCTAAAGCTGAAACTCCAATACTCTGGCCACCTGATGCAAAGATCTGACCCTGACCCTGACACTGGGAAAGATTGAAGGCAGGACGAGAAGGGAACGACAGAGGATGAGATGGCTGGATGGCATCACCGACTCAATGGACATGAGTTTGAGCAAGCTCCAGGAGTTGGTGACGGATAGGGAAGGCTGGCATGCTACAGCCCATGGGGTCACAAAGAGTTGAACACGACTGAGTGACTAGACTGAACTGATGTGTGCGTGTGTGTGTGAGAATCAAATAAGTGAATCAATTTTTTTTTAATTTTAAAGCAAATTTGATGCCATATTCATGCTTAAAGAATTTTAAAGGAGATGTTTGTTTCAAAAGAGTAGATCCCTTCCACTAACCAACTGAGATGACTCTAAAGACCTGGTGGGGGAGGTGGGGGGTGGAAATCTACGACAATGTTGTAAAAAAAAAAAAAAAAAAGATCACTGAACCAAAACTTGACTGATTTTAGTTAATTTTCAAAGGCAGAAAGCAGACTGCAATTGCATAAACCAGAGCAGAGAAAAAACTAAGATTGCCAAAACAATAGAGAGAATATACTGACAATGGGAATCATTCTCAGTGGAGGCCTCAAGAAGATGTAAACTTCTCTGCCATACTTTGGGGCATCAAATCATGTGAGATAAATGGAACATTTATTAATACAGAATCATAACTTGATAAATGCTACCCATTGGTTGTCAATTTTTAGGCTAGACAAAGCATTTCTATATATAAATAGTAGTAACTGCTAAACAAATAGTTCCTAAGCAAAACTTATAATTACAGCTCTAACCCTTGACAGCAGGTGCTCACTTGTGTCCCACTAACTGGAGCCCTGCGAGGCTCCTCTATCCATGGGATTCTCCAGGCAAGAAGGCTGTAGGTTGCCATTTCCTTCTCCAGGGGATCTTTCCCACCCAGGGTTCCAACCAGTGTCTCTTACATTAGCAGGCAGATTCTTTACCACTGAGCCACCAGGGAAGCCCTACACCCATTTTACTGATGAGGAAACTAAGGCACAGAGAGGTTGCTACTGCTGCCACTAAGTCACTTTAGTCGTGTCCAACTCTGTGCAACCCCATAGACGGCAGCCCACCAGGCTCCCCTGTCCCTGGGATTCTCTAAGCAAGAACACTAGAGTGGGTTGCCATTTCCCTCTCCAATGCATGAAAGTGAAAAGTGAAAGTGAAGTCGCTCAATTGTGTCTAACTCAGCCACCCCATGGACTGCAGCCTTCCTGGCTCCTCCGTCCATGGGATTTTCCAGGCAAGAGTACTGGAGTGGGGTGCCATTGCGTTAGTCTCTAAACCTTGGCAGTAAAACAATTTTAATACAGCTGAAAAAGTCAAGAAAAGGGAGAAGGCAAAAGAGGGTAGGTAAGTGTAGGTGAACTAATTTTCATATAAAGAAAAAGCTACCTTCATCGTGAAATTACTTAGCGGGAAATCAAGAGATACTTTTAAAATTAATACATCAAGAAATACAAGACTAAACACATTATTTAAATACTGTCACAAGAAGGATGGAAATAACTTAATTACAAAAGTCAAGAAGATTGAGAACAGGAAATAGCCTAGTATCCCAAATTTTCCTTGGCCTTCAGTGGGAAAGATAATACTGTGTAAAGCTGCTAAGACACAGAAATATAAACAAAGTTTCTTTTTATAATGAGACTGTAACATTTGTAGGAGAGTAGGAAGGGGCTTTTACTTTTCATCTTAGTACCACTCTCCACTGGTTTTTTGCTAACTGTGGCATCAGTTCAGTTCAGTTCAGTCGCTCAGTCATGTCCGACTCTGCGACCCCATGAATCGCAGCACACCAGGGCTCCCTGTCCATCACCAACTCCCAGAGTTCACTCAAACTCACGTCCATCGAGTCGGTGATGCCATCCAGCCATCTCATCCTCCGTCGTCCCCTTCTCCTCCCGCCCCCAATCCCTCCCAGCATCAGTCTTTTCCAGTGAGTCAACTCTTCGCATGAGGTGGTCAAAGTACTGGAATTTCAGCTTTAGCATCATTCTGTGGCATGCTTCAGTCTAATCCAAGAAGTAAAAAGTATAAACTAAAGAGCAACTATTTTAAAAGGCCTCCTTGAGTCATAACGGCGATTCTATACAATGGAAGGCGGTGGCTCTCCGTTACCAAATCGCCACCTCCCTCGACTTCACAGACCAACCAGCTTCACGACCAAACCAGGACTAAACCCCCCCTCCAGTTTCGCCCCAACTGCAGACGCTACTCCCTACAAAGCGCTCCCGGCTAGGTTCCATAACGGACAGTGTCTGCCACCAGGTCAGCTGCCGCTAGGAGCCAAGGCTTTGTAGCCAGCGCCGGACCACAGTAACCGACTACTTATCAACCCGCCGGTCCGCAACAGGGCGGGCTGCACCAACGTAACTGGTCTCAGACACCCCCGCCGCCAGCCCAATTCTCCTTACACTCCGAACTGCGTGTGTGACACGGTATTTCCACAGGCTATGGTCGCCAGACAAGGCTCGAAGCCGAGCGCCTGCAGGTACATCCACAGACGAGCCTTTTCGAAAGAAGTGACCCAGGCCGAGCTCATCTTCGCGGTAGGCAGGGCCCGGCAAATGAAGAAAGCACAGGCTCCAAGGTCTGAGAGGGCCCCTCAGACTTCTTCCCTACGGGCAGCCTGAAGTGGCGGCGGCCCCTCAACTGCCACCACTTAATCCTCTCTCGTTCGGAGCCATTTCGCCTCAAATGGCCTCAAGTAGCCTGAAATTCTAAAGTTTCAAGAAAATAGAACCTCTAACTGTAGTACCGCACAGCGGCCAGAGCGAAGACACCACAAACCGAGCGTCCCGCGCTTCCGGAAGACGCCGCCCGGGTGCCGAGGGAAGACAGCCTTCCTGGGAGGATTATATCTCCCGCCATGCAATGCGCCCTCCCCTCGGTCTTTTCCGCGCAAGACCGGTGGGGAACAACAAGACCCACAAGGCTTTGCGGGACTGAGGAAGTTTTTCGCGCTTGCAGGCTTTAGCACGGCATTCTTTGGCTTCGCGCTTTCTGACTCTCTTTGTCTGATCTGTTTCCTTTCGCTCGTATATGCCTACTACGTCAGACAAAAACCACAGGCCGTTATTCAGTGTAGTACAAAAGGCATTCTCAGCTATTCTCGGTGTATGTGTAACCCTGAACATGTCGCCTCATTTCTGAGCGTCGGGTCTATTATTAATAAAATCGTCTATGCCCTGAAGTGCTGAATGTCCCTTTCAGCTCCTTGCTCTGAGAAATCTACGCATATACCTTTCCCCTGCACCCCTGTCAATTGATGATTGCTTTCTCCTCTACATGCCGTATATCAATACAACCAGACCTGGAAATGGGATGGGTATCCTAACTTATTTCTCATCACCAGTTTAGGCATTGTTGCCTCACTAAAACCACCAGCATATTTGAAATGTATGCTGTCACCCACAACTCTTCCTTGTGGAGGTCAAGTATAAGATCTCCAGGTTGCTGGACCTCGTTCTGAAATTTCGCATTTAATTCTCTGTCTCTCCAACGTTACTCCTGTAATAATTTTTGATGATTTCAGTGTCCATGACCTTTCCAATGCCCTGGCCTCTCAATTTCTTGACCTCTTCTCAGCACCCTAGCCCCCTTCTCTTTGCCAGATTTATCTGGCAGAAAACAAATCGCTCTTGAATCAGTTCTCTGCCTACTCCATACCTGAAGTTTAGCAGTTAAATGCAATCATGATGCCTGGTATCATCCAAAATTCATGACAACTAAAGTAGACTCTTAGGCCTGCCCTCTCCACCCTACTATTTTCCCCAAATCTCACTCTCCATACAATTATACATATATTCTTCCCTCTCTTAATCTTCCAGTACCTTCTTCCTCCTCACTCTCAATGATGAACTTTGTTCTTAGTTGATAGGTGTTTCCCAAAAAGAACCTCCATCAACAGTTTACCAGTCAGCCTATATCTATGCCCATATAGTCTTCCTTGTTAATCTGGGTGATTCAGGGCGTAGCTACCTAAGACCAAGCCTCTCACTCATTTGATATGCTATATTCCTTTTCTCACACTCCAGGAATTTGCTCCAGTATTTATTTGTCCTCTACTCTCTCCTGCATCATCAGTTCTCCCCTCAGTATATAAACATGCTGTTAATATCTTCCATCACTAAAAAAAAAAAAAAATTCCTTTGACCTCAGTGGCTTTCAAGCTGCCAGCCCATTTCTTATCAGTGAAATTTCTCCAAAAAGTTACCTATATGCACCTCACTACTAGTGGTAACTTGACAAAGCCACTTGAATCAATTAGTGTTCTTTTGTTGCAGGCAGCGAAAATGACTCTGAAGGGATTTTGTTGGGAGGATATTGAATAGCATATATAAAGAATGGAAAGGCCAAATATTAATACGGCTCAGGAAATGGCAGGCCCATGTGCCACTTCACTCAAGATTTATATCCCAGGCAGTCCAATTTACTTTTTAAAAATAGTTTAATGTGTTTTTATAGGTGAACTTCCTCATAAATCAAATGAGAAATAAAAGTTTTCCATCTATTCCAGAAACTTCTCCTTTCCTAAAAAGTAACCACTATCCTCATTTTTTAAATAATAACTTCCTAGCAATTTCTTATGGAGAAGGCACTGGCAACCCACTCCCATGTTCTTGCCTGGAGAATCCCAGGGACGGTGGAGCCTGGTGGGCTGCCGTCTACGGGGTCACAGAGAGTTGGAAATGACTGACGCAACTTAGCAGCAGCAGCAGCATTTTCTTATAGTTTGACCGTGCATCCTTCCCTAGACACTATAATTTAGTCTTGCTTTTTTAAATTTGTCTTGCCTTTTTTCCGGGATTTGTTTGTTTTTAATTTTTATTGGATTATAGTTGATTTACATTGCTGTGTTAGTTTCAGATATTCAGCTAAGTGATTCAGTTATACATATACATATATCCATTGTTTTTCTTAGATTCTTTTCTCATAGGCCATTACAGAGTATTGAATAGAGTTCCCTCTGCTATACAACAGGTTTTTATTAGCTACCTATTTTATATATAAGGGCTTCCCTGTGGCTCAAGCAGGAGATGCAGGTTTGATCCATGGGTCCAGAAGATCCCCTGGAGAAGGAAATGGCAACCCACTCCAGTTTTCTTGCCTAGGATATCCCATGGACAGAGGAGCCTAGTGGGCTACAGACTATGAGGTCACAAAGAGTCGGACACGACTTAGTGACAAACTTTCACTGTCAGTCTTCACTTAATTTTATATATAATAGTGTCTGTATTTCAATCCCAATCTCCCAGTTTATTCCTCCCCTCCCTTATCCCCTGGTAACTATGTTTGTTTTCTACATCTGTGAGTCTACTTCTGTTCTGTAAATAAGGTCATTTGTACTCTTGTACTCTCTTTTTTTTAGACTCCATATGTAAGTGATATCATATGGTATTTGTCTGCATCTGACTTACTTAATATGACAATCTCTAGGTCCATCCATGTTGCTGCAAATGGCATTATATTGTTCTTTTTTATGGCTGAGTAGTTTTCCATTGTATATATGTACTACATCTTCTTTATCCATTCCCCTGTAAATGGACTTTTAGGTTGCCTCCATGTTCTGGCTACTGAAAGTTGGGATGCATGTATCTTTTGGTTTGTTTTTAATAATACAATTTTTTTAATTTTGCAAGTCCTTTTATTTTTAATTCTTTGGCTGCACCTGGTCTCAGTTGCAGCATGTGAGATCTAGTTCCCTGACCACGAATAGAACCCAGGCTCCCTGCATTGGGAAGCATGGAGTCCTAGCCACTGAACACCCAGGAAAATCCCTGTTTTTAATAATATAATTGCAGGTTTTTTAATTTCCCCTCCCCTTTTTCTTACAAGTAACCTGTTGAAGAACCAGGGCTACTTGACCTGAATAACTTTTCCTGGTCTGGATTTCACTGATTGCATCCTCATGATACAGTTCAGCATGTCCCACTGTCCCTGTCCTCTGTATTTCCTTCAAATTGACACCTGGCTCCAGAGGATTGACCAGACTCATGTATGATGCCTTTGGTAAGACTAGATGATGGTTGGAGTAGGCTTCTTCATCAGGAAGTACGCAATATCTGTTTATACCATTGACAGGCATTAATGCTAAGTGCCTAGATCCATAATTCACAGATGATTGCAAAATGTTAAATTTCTAATTTACAGTTATGGGCTGAATGTTTGTGTCCCCCTGCCAAAAATTTGTATGTTGAAACCCTGTTGCTCAATGCGATAGTATTAGAAGGTTGGGTCTTTGGGATGTAATTAGGATTAGATGCAGTCTTAAGGGTAAAGCCCTCATGAATGGAACTACAAGAGGGTTTGCTTCCTGTCTCTGCTCTTCCCACTACATGATGATACACCGAGAAGCCAACTTTCTGCAACCCAGAAGGGCCTTCACCAAAACCTGACTCTGCTGCACCCTGATCTCAGACTTCCAGCTTCCAGAACTGTGGGAAATAAAATGTTTGTTGTTTCAACCACTCAGTCGAAGGTAATTGGTAATAACACTCCCAACTAAGATACTAATTTCTTTTTCATTTGTCAGAGGGAATCAGATCAGATCAGATCAATTGCTCAGTCGTGTCCGATTCTTTGCGACCCCATGAACCGCAGCACGCCAGGCCTCCCTGTCCATCACCAACTCCCGGAGTTCACTCAGACTCACGTCCATCGAGTCAGTGATGCCATCCAGCCATCTTATCCTCTGTCGTCCCCTTCTCCTCCTGCCCCCAATCCCTCCCAGCATCAGAGTCTTTTCCAATGAGTCAACTCTTCACATGAGGTGGCCAAAGTACTGGAGTTTCAGCTTTAGCATCATTCCTTTCAGAGAAATCCCAGGGCTGATCTCCTTCAGAATGGACTGGTTGGATCTTCTTGCAATCCAAGGGACTCTCAAGAGTCTTCTCCAACACCATAGTTCAAAAGCATCAATTCTTC
>NW_011494948.1:13487158-13487975 GCF_000754665.1 Bison bison bison
AGCCTTCACAGTCCAACTCTCACATCCATACATGACCACAGGAAAAACCATAGCCTTGACTAGACAGACCTTTGTTGGCAAAGTAATGTCTCTGCTTTTCAATATGCTATCTAGGTTGGTCATAACTTTCCTTCCAAGGAGTAAGTGTTTTTTACTTTCATGGCTGCAGTCACCATCTGTAGTGATTCTCAAGCCCAGAAAAATAAAGTCTGACACTGTTTCCACTGTTTCCCCATCTATCTGTCATGAAATGATGGGACCAGATGCCATGATCTTAGTTTTCTGAATGTTGATCTTTAAGCCAACTTTTTCACTCTCCACTTTCACTTTCATCAAGAGGCTTTTGAGTTCCTCTTCACTTTCTGCCATAAGGGTGGTGTCATCTGCATATCTGAGGTTATTGATATTTCTCCCGGCAATCTTGATTCCAGCTTGTGTTTCTTCCAGCCAGCATTTCTCATGATGTACTCTGCATATAAGTTAAATAAACAGGGTGACAATATACAGCCTTGACGTACTCCTTTTCCTATTTGGAACCAGTCTGTTGTTCCATGTCCACTTCCAACTGTTGCTTCCTGACCTGCATACAAATTTCTCAAGAGGCAGGTCAGGTGGTCTGGTATTCCCATCTCTTTCATAATTTTCCACAGTTTATTGTGATCCACACAGTCAAAGGCTTTGGCATAGTCAATAAAGCAGAAATAGATGCTTTTCTGGAACTCTCTTGCTTTTTCGATGATCCAGGGGATGTTGGCAATTTGATCTCTGGTTCCTCTGACTCTTCTAAAACCAGCTTGAACATCTGCAAGTTCACAGT
>NW_011494948.1:13488684-13503869 GCF_000754665.1 Bison bison bison
AGGCACTCAATCTATCAGATCTAGTCCCTTAAATCTATTTCTCACTTCCACTGTATAATCATAAGGGATTTGATTTAGGTCATACCTGGATGGTCTAGTGGTTTTCCCTACTTTCTTCCATTTAAGTCTGAATTTGGCAATAAGGAGTTCATGGTCTGAGCCACAGTCAGCTCCTGGTCTTGTTTTTGCTGACTGTATAGAGCTTCTCCATCTTTGGTTGCTGGGAATAGGAATACTTTTATGAGAGACTTTTTCCCTCATTTACTATTTGTTTACCTAGGAGCGAAGACATAAAGAAGGATAAATTCTTGATTCTTTCATTTTATTTACCAGTTTCCAAGATAATGAGTTGGTTTGCTATCATCCCCCAAAAGTGACCAATTAGGTTATTAGGTTTTGTGTGTGTGTATATATAATGATATCTTTGAATCCCATCAAATGTGAACACCATCAAATATTTAATCTACTGCAATTATTCTTATTGAAGTTCAGATTGTTCCATCTTTAGTCAATGGGAACTTCTTCAAATCAGCTTCTTTTCCACCTGAAATAGCAAGAAGTTCAAGGCTCATTTTGTGCATTTCCTGCCCCAGACCTGGAATCAGCCATTTCTCCAAGACACACTGCTTTCTCTTAATGGGAAAAGGTATTTCAGAATTACAATCTAGACAGTAGGGATGTTCCTCAATGGGCTAACCATTATTTGTACAATTTTCTTAACTAATACTTATGTAATGCTGTTCTGTGCCAGGCATTGCTCTAAGATTTTCCAAATGTTTATGCTTCATAATAAACCTACAATTATCCTTACTATTATCCTTATAGATGAGGAACTTGAGGTACAGAAAAACTAAGTTTAAGGTCATATAGCTAATAAGTGACAGGGCCAAGATTAGAACCCAGAGTCTGAGCCTTTACCCATCATGATATGCTTCCTCTCATTTGACCTGTTTTTAGTCATATGCCTACCCCCAGGCCAGGGCAAAACAAAAAAATCCTTGACTAACAGACACACTGAGACAACCCCTTCTCCCCCTACCAAAAGACATAAAGATGCTGTTACCAGATGAAACAGGAATGAATCTGAGAAGGAAAAGAAAACAGTTCAATATATCAGTTTGGAAAAAAAAAAAAAAACACTGATTCAAGAGCCCATTTTTTATTATAGGCATTTTTATGATTAAACTTTGAAGAATTATATAAAATAATATATAATGCAGAACTAGAATCTGTTACAAAAGACTGGGTCAATCAGGGTTTCATTACAATTAAGACCAAGTAGTCAAAAAAAGAGATTAACCCCTAACAATTAATCCCTAAAGCCACAGGAATGAACACAAGCAAACATGAAGTTTAATGTGACACAAACTGCGTATTCAGCAAACGGAGATTTTTCTTGTTAGTTATTCAACATTTTGCCCTGAGAAGGCTCAGGGCCATTAGCATGAGAATGATTTGGTCCATCCTCCTCTTCCAAAGCTATAATATCTGGAATTTCATCAGTCTCAGATGTGAAGTCTGTGATACTGAAATCAAGTGCCTGTAAAAAAAAAAAATCTTGGATATTAAACCAAACACTAAAGAAATGAGCGGTCAATTCCAGCTGAGCTCTTAGAAACACAAATTAATACATGAACTTTACTTTCTCGGTAGCTATGCTTTCTTGAAGATGTTTATAGTCTTATCCCCACAATTCATTCCGATTATAACTAAGAAACGTCTCTTTAAGAGGCAACCCACTAGTGGTAGAACATATGAAATGAAAGCTTTTGAAATTACAAGCTATGAAGCATTTCTGGTTATTCATCTATTATTCTCTTAAGAACAAAAATACTCCACTTTTCCATGTTCTGATTTCCAATACTATAAACAGTTTGGAAAATGTCTAGGAACTGAAGAAGCAAAAGGTTTTGAATAGTTGAAACAGCCATCACAAAGCCCTAGCTCTTGTCTAGAGAAGCCTTTTAGGGATAAGAAGTTTGATTAACTCTTACTTAACATACAATTATGATAAGCAAAGTAGTATTTCTTAACTAACAGATGACTAGAAGCAGAAAAGGTATAATAAGTTGCTGCTGCTGCTGCTGCTAAGTCACTTCAGTCGTGTCCGACCCCATAGACGGCAGCCCACCAGGCTCCCCTGTCCCTGGGATTCTCCAGGCAAAAACACTGGAGTGGGTGTATAATAAGTTACTAAAGGCTAAATCTTGATAGCAGAAGAAAAAAAACTAGCTGATTACCTAATGGAGACAAAATAACTAACAACAAAAACCATCAAAAAACAGATGGAAGGGAGAATGAGGAGTTAGCACCTAATAGGTACAACCTTTATGCTTGGGATAATGATATAGCTCTAGAAATGGGTAGTGGTGATGGCTGCAGAACACTGCAAATGTACTCAATACCAATGAACTGTATACTTTAGAATAGCTAAGATGACCATCTAACTTGATGGTATGTATGCATGTGTGCTAAGTCACTTCGGTTGTGTTTGACTCTGTGCAACCCAATAGACCCTTTAGCCCACCAGGGTCCTCTGTCCATGGAATTCTGCAGGCAAGAATACTGGAGTGGGTTGTCGTGCCCTCTTCCAGGGGATCTTCCGGACCCAGCAATTGAACTCAAGTCTCTTATGTCTTGTGTATTGGCGGGCAGGTTCTTTACCACTAGCACCACCTGGGAAGGCCTATGTTATGTATATTTTGCCACAATATTTTTTAAAATAGTTTTTAAAAATACATGAAGAGAGAATCTTTTTTTTTATTGGGTCTCTTACCTGCCTGTCTGTGGCCCTTACTGCACTTTTCCCTAAAAACCCAGGTGCTCAGAGGACAGTCCAGACTGAGGTATAAAGACTTCCCCTATTTATTCCTGAGGCTGTCTGGGGAGATCAAACTACACTCCAGATCTTCATGAATTTTCACTTCGCAAAGATTATACCCAACCTGACACCCACAAAAGCCAACAACACTGATACACCGATGACAACACTGATAAATTGATGCAGGGCAGCAGCCAGGCAAGTCAACAATTGCAATTTTATTCTTTTTAGGTTAAAAGATGTACCTTGCTCACCTCTCTCTTCCAATCTATTCCTATTAAATGTATATTTTAATTTCCATTATCAGTAGTTTTAATAAATGTAGAATAGAACAGGAAGCTACAACACAAGAAAATAGAGAGGGATTTTTTGAGTCCTAAGCAAGCAGTTTTCTCCTATCAGAGGCTAGATTGCTAGAATAGAAAAAACAAGCACTTTGACATCAGTAACACATTGGACTAAATCCCTACTCTGCCACTTGTCTCTTTTCAACCTCAGTTTTCTCACCAGTCAAGTGAGGAAAATTCCTAATTGATTGTGTTGCCAAGTGAGGAGTAAGTAAAGATTGTATGGGCCTAGCTTGTAAAAGGTACTCAATAAAGAATAGCTTTAATTCTCTTTAGTTTCTTAAATACCACCCTGTCACACACATAAACCTCCAAAGTCACCTACAGATCAGGAACTACTGGCCTAAGGTAGAGTTCTTTGCAGAAGATTGGAGATTTCACACTTGTGGGTTAGGAAAAAAGCCTCCACCACCACCAAGAACAGGGGCTCTAGTCCATGAGATGTTTTGGGAGAACCATATGAATAATTCACCGTCCATATATCAAGAATGAGTCAGAGTATCTAATTTTCATTATTTTTGACCATCACCAAAACCTATTTGGTGGGCTTGGGAAAGAAAAGGGTGGGGCAGTAAAGAGGTAGCCATAGTCTATCAAGTTTATTTGGTGAGTTTAATTGAAAATGTGGTGGTTGGGACTGCCCTGGTGGTCCAGTGGCCAAGACACTGTGCTTCCAATGCAGGGGGCTCAGGTTTGATTCCTAGTCAGGGAACTAAGATCCCACATGACACATGGAGCGCCCCCCATTTTTTTTTTAATTAAAAAGGAAAGAATGTAGTGATTGTGCTTGACCACCTTCATAGGGTTTTCAGAAATGTGGCACAAGAGAAATCACTTTGCAGACTTAAAAAATAAATTTCTTTTCACCGACATAAAAAACTATAGTTTGGAAGGAGTATGAGGAGACTCTTGCCCATCTGGCATTCAGAGGCCAAACTCAGAATAATATGCTTACTATAAAACAAATGAGATAATAACAGTCCCTCCCTGCAAAGACATTCAAGAAAACCAAGTGCCTGTGCCAGGGTTCCAGGGAGTTACATCATTTTTGCAGGTTGTTCACCATACAACCATAAGAGGGCACCACTCACTTATAAACCTCCTTGATTTCTATATTTACTAAGATAATTTTCCAGAAGGTGGCACTGTAGGTGGGGCTACTACAGAAATAAAAACAGCATCTGGAGGAGTTTTACTTGCCGGTAAACGTGTACGTACATGCAGTGCGCATAAACATGACACAGAGTCAGGAAAACAGACTGATTTTAAAATAGAAAATAATTGTGGCTCAGATGTAGAGAGTCTGCCTGCAATGCAGGAGACCCAGGTTTGACCCCTGGGTAGGGAAGGTCCCCTGAAGAAGGAAATGGCAACCCACTCCAGTATTCTTGTCTGGAGAATTCCATGGATGGAGGAGCCTCCGTGGGTCACAAGGAGTCAGACATGACTGCGTGACTAACACACACGCCTGTGTTTCCTTGACATCAGTCTTAGTATTACTTTCTTTGATCTGTCTCCTTAGGCAATGACAACAAAAGCAAAAGTAAACAAATGGGACCAAATCAAACTAAAAAGCTTTTGCATAGTGAAGGAAACTTTCAACAAAGTTAAAAAGCAACCTGTTGAATGGGAGAAGATACTGGGTTGGCCAAAACATTCATTTGGGTTTTTCTTTACCATCTAGGCTTAGACAGTTTTTTTCCCCTCAAAATAATTGTCCTCCTTGGGGGAAAGTCTGTTAAACTAAAACTGCTAGTTTATCCAACAATAAAGCAAGGACACCATGCATTTTGAGACATGTAGACAACAAAATGACACGCATGTAGGCACAAACTTGAGACACAAAGTCAGACAGACAAAACCATGACAGTGTGCTCGTGGTAAAAGCAAAGTCAGTGGTGTTCTTCCAGGAGCTAAGAGAAGTCTGCTTTATATTCTGTCTTGCTCACTTAGAACAGCTTTGAGATCTGTCTCCTTTTCATAGGCAATTCAGTAGGTGCTATTACTCTTACGAAGGGGAACCAGAAAGTATAGTTCAGTATAAGGCAGCCTGTGTAGAGCTGTAGTATATGAACTTTCCAATATATGAACTTTCCGACCAATCACAATCAGCCATAAAATACCACCCTTGAAGTTCCCAGGCAAATGATAGCAGGGTCCTGTACAATTTGGACTACAAAAGAAAAAAAAATGTTAAGAGGAAGAGTCTCTAGAAAAGCCACTCACTAGGGACAGGAAGGCGAGAGCATGGATAGGCTCCACCCTGGAAGCCCATCAATCATGACAGTCCACTTTTCCAGAAACCAGAAGCTCCTTCACTTCAAGTATCTCAGGGAGTCCTTCCAACTGAGCTCACGTTTACTGACTCCTGGAGTTACCTCAGGGGAAAAAAATTAGTTCTCTAACTTAGTAAGGTTTGATTGCTCATTCACGTAAGTGCATGTAAAGCTGTATGCTGCTTCCTTGTCTTCATGGGGAGACAAGGGTGAAGCAGGGTAAAAAAAGGAGACAAATTTTGACTTAGACTTCGGTTCTACTGAAGGGCAGGGCAGGCCTTCAGTATTTAGCTCTATTTCACAAGTTCTAAGATTGGCTTTTTTTGAAAAGGTTTGGCATACTGCAGCTTTGTTATGAGGAGGTCTATATTTCCTACATAATCAACCCACACTAAGGGGATTAGAAGCCTGAACACCCTAGGCAGGAGGTAATAGGAAATCCTTTCTACAGGGGGTTCAAAGTCTTCCTTTTTCTAATTATCTTCATGTGGTCTTCTAAAGGTACCTCACCCACCGAGGTTAGTGCCTTTCTACCAAAGTGACAACATGGTACATTAAGTCCAGCTAGGACTGGACACTGAACAATCTCATTCCATACATGTGAGATGGCCCCTTAGCAAGAAATGACGCTACTTTTACATGAGACTGATGCAAACAGTCACTCATGTGCTTCCTCTCGGCTGATTTCTTTTCAGCAAAGCAGTCAGGTACTTATGTACTTATGTACCTCCTTCTACTGGTTTAAAAACATGCTTTCAGGGGTCCAGTAAACAGTCATTAAATGAAAGGAACCACCACCACCCCCTAATACCATTCTTAAAGGAACATTAGCTTTTGTTATCAAACATTCCATTTTTAACATCACTCTTCCAATGTTTATACCAACTGGCCCCTGCCCCCAGGCCATTTGAATTCATATGTATTAAAAACCCTGTCAAGGAGGCGAAGCAGTTCCAAGAAAGCCACACAAAAAGCACATGTAACACACAGCATAAAACCGATCTATTCTGCAGTGAATTTTATTGAATTCAAAGGAGGCACTTCTTTATGAAAAGATAAAAAACACAGGGTACACAAGCATGCATTGTGAGACAAACCAGAGTTGAGGCCTGCTCAGAGCAGACCCCAATTCATACAACAGCCTACATGAAGGTGTTTTTATTCAGTACAGACAGACAGTAACAGTAAGTAGCAAAAGCATGAGGCCATAAACACCCTGAAACATGTGCGAGTTCTGGACAGGCTCTGACCACTCTATTATTCTTTTTTTTCCAGCCAGGTAAGTAACAGAACTTATGCACTAATGCAGAAACTTTATAGCTCTTATGCCAGTTGGAAATGACTGAAGTGGAGACTTTTTTGCCTCATTAGCTGCCTGCCTACTTCAGACCTGTCTAGCAGGTGTCAGCTCAAGAGGAGCTGTCATCTGGCTGGCTGCCCTCTGCATTGCTGACAGGGACGGGTTTAGGGTGTTTTCTACTCCACCTGCCAGGCCTCCTGGTTGTACCTGGGGCCTGAGCACTCTCAGACTCGGTCACCTGGGGATAAAAGGGACCTACCAGCCAGTTGAGGGGTGTGTTGTTAACAAGATAATCCATCACATCATCTAAAGACTCCTTCATTTTCTGCAGCTGCCCCTTGCTGGAAGCGAGGAGGCCATCAGACACTTCTTTAAAGGAGGAAGCATTGCGAAACACAGAGTAGATGTCACCAGCCATCACCCCCAAGTGGTTGGCCCGATCTTGAATGTTCTGTGGTAACCCCTGGATGTTGGACAGGAGGGTGTGGCACGTGGTCTGGAGCTGCTGAGTCAGGTTCCGGGCAATAGCAAGAGTACGTGACTCAATGTGCTGAAAGTAAGACAAGTTTAAGAATGAGCAGTGGATTCAACAGTGGTATGTGTGACTTAGTTCACGTACATTCAGCTGGGATATGTCCACCACACATGTGGATTCTTTAGCTTTTTAAAATTCTCACAACATCCCTGAGCGTGGCAGTATTCTTTCACATTTCATAGGCAGAACATAGAGCTTCCCAGGTAGCTCCGGTAAAGAATCTGCCTGCAATGCAGGAGACTCTGGTTCAGTTCCTGGGTGGGGAAGATCCCCTGGAGAAGGGATAGGCTACCCACTCTAGTATTCTTGGGCTTCCCTTGTGGTTCAGACGGTAAAGAATCCGCCGGCAATGCAGGAGACCTGGGTTCAATCCCTGGGTTGGAAAGATCCTCTGGAGGAGGGCATGGCAACTCCAGTATTCTTGCCTAGAGAATGCCCATGGACAGAGGAGCCTGGTGGGCTACAGTCCATGGGGTCGCAGAGTTGGACACGACTGAGTGACTAGGTACACCACAGGTAGAACATAAGCTATGCCCCAGATAACAGCCGGGAAATGGCTGAGTTGGGATTTGAACTACTGCCTGAGTCTTCGAAGTTCATGGTCTTAAGCAGAAGAAACGTAACATGGGAGACCAGACAGAAGGAAAATACCCTCCACATTAGTAGGACAACTGGAATGTTCTTTCTTCAAGTGAGATATGATGTAAACAAATGATTAATGTTACTTTCAAGGGCAAGTGTGTATTAGCTTTTGGAAGATAAAGAACCACTTTCTAGGACTACAATATGATATTTCTTCTGTCTGGAACATTCACCCCTTTAATGCCCTTTCACCTAGTTTATTCACCCCTTAGGTCTCAACTGACCACTCATCTCTTCCAGCAAACCATCTGATTCACCCATCCTCTCTCCAAGGTTGAGTCAGTACCCTTCCTACAAAGCATTCTCATAGCAACTCTATTTATACTATCAAAAAACCCCACTATGCAGCAAAGATACCTGTATTCACTTAGCTTGTACCTTTTATGAGGGAAATGCCTGTTTCTCAGGTAGTTGTGTCCTGATTGGGGCAATATACCTATCTGTGAGTTGTTAAAGTTACTGCACAGTTTTGCTTCTATCACATAACAAGCAACGTGTGTATCCTGTATTGTTCAACTTCTGCTAGAGAAGAATATTCTAAGAAGAATAATAAGAACGCTGAGGTGCCTGGTAAGAATTTCGACACACTCTGTAGTGGATGACCCTGTCCCACATGTCTCACCTCAGCACAGTGGGATTCATCTGTATCATCGTAGCCGATGCTTCTCTTCCACTCCAGCCAGGACAGATAGAGCTTATCCTGAGCATCCTGAATTTTCTGGTTGGCATTATGCACATTCTTCCTGGCAAGTTCAATCTAGAACATGTTGGAAGAAGACAAAGAACCAACTATTAATAGATATTCATATTAGCCTGTTCTCAGGTCTATGATGTAAACCAGCCATCATCAATACTTACAGAAGTTCTTGGTATTTAAGGAGATATCTCTGATAGCATTGTGGCTATCTCTGATAGCGTATCAGAGATAGCACTGTTCTGTTCTGCCCTGTGTAAGTTGCTCAATCATGTCGGATTATTTGGACCCGGTGGACTGTAGCCTGCTAGGTTCCTCTGTCCATGGGATTCTTCAGGCAAGAATACTAGAGTGGGTTGCCATTCCCTACTCTGGGGGATACTCCCAAACCAGGGATTGAACCTGGGTCTCCTGCATTACAAACAGATTCTTTTCCATCTGAGCCACCAGAGAAGCCCAAGAGCATTGTTACTTGTTATCATTATGTATAAGTCAGCCAAGCAGCCATAGGACTTAACTGCCTCTTATTTATTAAACCACTATCTCCAATTTTCCTCCGGTTTAACACAGGTATGGCAACTGAAATTTAACATGTGTGTAATATACAATTATGAAAGAGAAAGGAACTTAAACTTCCTCTTCCCTGTTGCCAGCCACCTACTTCCCCTTCCAAGAGTAAACTGGTTTCTAATGGCTGAACAATGCATACTGTTCTGTAACTTGGCAATCCTTCAAGGCTACTCAGTAGTCTTTTGTGATGTGTCAATGTAATCAGTCTATTAGTTAATGTGCATTGTTTATACTTTTTTGCAACTCTGAATGAATATACATTTCTAGGAGAAAAGCTGCTCCAGGCACAGGTGTGTCTCTAACTTTCCTCTTTCCCTTAAATCCTCCAGAAGTAAAAAAACACAAGTATACCTCTCCTCTACACCATCACCCACAGAATCTAGCTTTGCAAACGCCACCAGACAGGAAAGGAAATCAGTAATCTGACCACTCAGCGTAAGATTAACACCGCTTCATGTATTCAGCTAATTATATACTTCCTTTTCTGTGAGTTTTCTATGTGCTCTTGGCCCATTTTTCTACTGGATTGTTCATAATGTAAGATTAAAATTCTTGGATTTTATGATTACGTTTATCCTAACCCTGGAGATAAATGAACTCACTTCCGCTACCTTTGAATGAAGTTGTACTCACCAGGTTGAAGGCGGAATGGAGCTGAGAAATGGTCTCCTGGCCTTTTCGCTTAGCTTCTTCAACCCTACAAAGGGCCTGCTGGTAGGCCCGTGAGCGCAGCTTGGTGGACAGAGATCCCAGTCTAACATAGTAACTCGGCTTCTGAACCATATCGAATCCTTCCACTTTTTTGGCTTCTTTTTCTGAAGTTATAAAAAAGGGGGGGAAAAAAAGGAAGCCTTAGGGATCACAGCTCTAAGTGCTCTAAGTAACAAGGCTTAAACTCTTAACTTGGATCTTGTCTTTGTTGATTCCACCCACCCATCTGGTAATTATGCACCCCTTTGCCCAAGATGGCTCCTATCTGCTATTGGGCTTAGCAACCCAGAACACATCACTGTGACACGTCATTGACACAGGTCTCTTCCCACCAGAGTGTCTTCCCTGGCACACAGTAAGCACTGAATATTTAATAATCCCATATAGTAGCCCACAAAGGGCAATTCATTTGTAGAAAGTATTTCCTTAGGTTAATTTCTCTGGAAGTTTCAAAAGTTACTATGTACAAAAGAATCAGCCTGCAATGCAAGAGACCCGGGTTTGATCCCTGGGTTGGGAAGATCCCCTGGAGAAGGGAACGGCAACCCACTCCAGTATTCTTGCCTGGAGAATCCCATGGACAAAGGAGCCTAATGGGCTACAGCCCATGGGGTCACAAAGCATTGGACACAACTGAGTAACTGAGAACCCACACATGCGGACAGCGGGTGTGGGATGGGGGAATGGAGACTGACTGTCAACAGGCATGAAAGATCATGAGCTTTACTCTTTGGGGGTGACAGAACTTTTACCTTTGGGGGTGATAAAAATATTCTACAACTGGATTGTGGTGAGGCTCATGCAACCAAACATGTGGGAGGAAAACAGGTTGAATTTTTTTGGTATATAAAGTATATCTCAATGAAGCTATCTAGAAAAATTGCTTTAAGATATAAAACACTGGAAGAAGTTCCTTGGTGGCCTAGTAGTCAGGGTTCTGGACTTACACTGCCATGGCCCGGGTTCAATTCTTGGTCAGGGAACTGAAATCCCATAAGCAGCATGGCGTGGCAAAAAAGGAAAGAAACAACACATTATTTCAAGGCAAAAATCCAATTACCTAGTTCATCCTTGGTAAGAGGGAGGTACTGGTCTACCAGCAGCTCTGATTTGGTGAGTGCATTTTCTACTCCACTGCTCATCAGCTGCATCACCCGACTTCGTAGGACTGTGTTAATGCTGCCACTGACCACGGACTTGGTCTTCTCCACACTACCAGTCACAGCTCCCTTGGTCCTGTCCACCACCCCCGTGATTGTGCTGGCCACAGAATCCTTGGCCCCGGTCACAGTAGTCGTCACAGCATCTTTTGCCCCAGTCATAGCCCCTTTGGCATTGGCCACAACCTATGGGGAAAAAAAGCAGGCCATCTGGCTGGTGAGAAACATGGGCACAGATACCTATAGAAAGGTCTTCACTAAGGCAGCACAGCTGAAGAGTTAAAGGATGAATCTGGCCCTTTTACTTTCTAGTTGTGGGTCTTGGACAAGTAACTGAGAGTGGATGAGCCTCAATTCCCTTAACAGGTATAAACGCCCTACCTGCCACCACTCAAAGGTTGTCGGGAGACCAAAAGCGGGAACTGGATAAAAAACTTGTCGAGGTTTTTTCTTTGTTTTAAACTAGATGAACCTGTAGTGAGGCACAAGTGGAACTCTAGAGAAAAATGGCATTTTCCACTGAGATGCTTCTACTGAGCCCCTCATACATGCCTGTAAGCAGAGACAGAGGTACCAGGCACACTACCCCAGGCCGACACACAGGCAGAAGTACCAGTTCTCCATTCTACTGGCTGTGCTCTCAGATACCAAGTAAGAAAAGGTTCTATTCACCACCTCTGCATTTATCCAATACCACACAGGACTCAGTGATTTAAGGAAGCAATTTCACCTGCAGAGATGAAGCCACAAATTTAACAGAGATCAGACTAAAGTCTGGCCCAAAGGTGGATAGCTCATCTCTGCTTCTTAAGACAACCTAACAACAGTTCAGGAAGTAAGAGAGTGGTCATTACTCTTTCAAAAATATATTCAAGGTTGGAACAAATAAGTACTGCCTGTTTGTGGCCTGCAACAATCTGTATTAAACAGATAAAACTTAAAAAATGTGAGGTGGCAAGCCTCAGCACTCTTATCCCAAGCTCACCTGGTTTGTTGGCTGATTCAGAATAGGCAGCTTCTCCTCAATCCTGTCTAGCCCCTTACAGGCATAGGTATTGGCAACAGCAACTAGAAGAATCACAAGTGGTGAAAATGTTAACAGTCTGGTAAGAGTGAACACATAACTTGAACCTTTATTCTTACTGTGGAAAAACAGCAAAAAATATTTATTTTAGTTTACCACACAATGCTTTGTCTGGTTTCTCAAGTTCAGAAAAGAGATCCTTGCCAGGTTTCCAGCAGCTTCCTTCTACTGACAGGGAAATAAGGATGTGTGTGTGTGGTGGGGGTGGGGGAGCAGCAAGCTGAGGCAGTGACAAGCCAAGAAGGTAGGTGGCCAGGAAGCCTCTTCCTCATCAGTTGTCCCCTAAGGTTAAGAGAAGCCAGGCTTCGCCCGAATCCTCATTCAGGGAATGAGGTATCTAAAAACCCTCAAAATTAGCATTTCCATGCTAGTCTAATCTCTACCTACACTTAATTCAGTAAGTGGCAGTATATTTGGGGTTATCACCAGGAAACTGTGCTAACAGCACCCTGGATCTCCCTAACAAGACCCAGATTTTAGTCCAAGCTCCCCAACCAACTCCCAACATTTGGGGAGTAGCAGAGTTGGAAAGCTACTAAAAGGCTCCCCATGATCCTAAAAGTCCATGATGTAAAAATTTGACAGAATGATTTAATCCCTTATTCCAAAGCAGATAATAAATGTTGAGAAACTGAAAATTCCACTCCTAAGTATATATATGAAAGAACATATGTCCACACAAAAACCTGTGTACAAGTGTTCGCATTAGCATTGCTCATGATAGGCAAAAGTTAGAAGCAACCCGAACATCAACTGATACATGAAAATGATATATCCACACAACAGAATATTAAATTATTCCATATTAAAAAGAAATGAAATACTGAGATGATGCTACAATTTGAATGAAATTTGGAAACATTATGCTAAGTGAAAACTAGCCAGTCACAAAAGACCACGTGTTTTATGATTCCATTTATATTACATGTCCAGGATATGCAAATCTATAGAGAAAACAGATTAGTAGTTGCCTAAGGTTGGGGAAGGGGGCGGGGGTGGTGGAGTGATTGAGAATGAGTATAAGGTTTCTTTTTTTTAAAAATATGGTAAAATATACAAAACAAACTTCACCATTTTAACTATTTTTAGGTGTACAATTCACTGGGACTCACAATATTGTTCATTCATAATATTGTGCAACCATTACCGCTCTCATTTCCAGGACTTCTTCCTCATCCCAAACAGAAAGTGGTACGAAGTTTCTTTCTGGAGAGATGACAGTGTTCTAAGATTGATCACGGTGATGCCTGAACAACACGGTGAATATACTAAAAGCCACTGAATGGTACACTTTAAGTGGGCAATTTGTATAGTGATTTCTTTTTAAAGCAGTTCATGTATACTGTGTAGTCCCAAGGAAGTCAGTTATTTCAGTTTACTCACTGATTCCCTGTTTGATCTCACTTGCCAACAGAGAAACATCTCTGGGGAATTTCTTTTAATATCATATTTGCCATTGCTCTGAAGCAGGCCTTCTATAACAATGAGCATCACCTGGCAGTTCTCAGAAAAGGCAGTTATGTGTCTCAGGAAAGGCTGAGGATTCCCTGACTGATGAAAGCTCAGGGCGTAAGGCTAGCCTTCATTATTCAAACCAGCTTTGCGCTCACTCTCAATGACTATATGGGACTAAATTTTGAGGCCAGAATGGAAACTCACTTTGTGGCTCTAACTTTTGGATGATTGGCAGCGCGCTGGTCACAGCCACAGAAGTGATGGTCTTCATGCCCTTCTCTGCCATCTCACACAGAGACTTCAAGTAAGGATACTGATCCTTTGTACTGATGTAAGCCGAGGAGACCAGATCATACGTGGAGCTCACCAAGGGGAGGTTGGCCACCCTGGTCACCACACTCTGCAACCAAGAGGGAGGGAGGAGTTAATGTCTACAAAACAGGGCTGGTGGGGAAAGGAATCAAGAATCATCCGTCTATTTATAAATCATACCAGTTGTGGTTCAACTGCAACAGATGCCATCTTTCTTGCTGGAGAAAGAAGAAATCTGCAGAAGAGAAGCTTATTTCAGAACACTGTGACAAGATTCCCAGATTAATTCTCCAACCCCAGGTTTCAAGTGAGCAAAATTCAAGATACAGTCAGTGGAGTCTGCACTGCTCCCACCCTCTGACTCTCAGAGGTCTCCCCTGGGCAGACAAGTCCTAAAAGAAGGCTTCAGAGCTCATGGGTACAATATACCAACTTGAAGTGTTCAATTCAATGCTTTCCCCACCAGGACATTAGAGACACCTTTTGAAGAAAAAGATCTATCCACAAAAATGCTAACCAGGTAACATCCATGTAAAAACTAGAGAGATATTTCAAGAAGAAGATACCTTGGGCAGTCAGGCCGATCAAGATGGAGCACTTTGGGATGGGGGTGGGGGAAGTCAAACTTTTCTTGTCAAAGAACCGAAACTAGTTCAAGGGACATTAAGCAGAGAGGGTAAGGAGGTGCTCCGAGGATCGAGAAACTTTTCAGGGAGTTTTAAAATGTCACTTTAGTGTCCCCAACGGCCCACACCTACACAAAACAGCCTCACTGGTAAGCAGCAGGGCTGGGAAGGCAAGAACCAACCCCTTCGGAGCCACTCTGTGGCCGAGGGTCCCAATTTTACAAGAAATGAGAACCACGCCGAAGGCGGAACAGTTATCAATAGCCCGTCCGCGTACCCCACAAAATTCAGCTTTAAGACGATTTTCTCACGCGTTTCCTTTTAACTAATGTCGTCTGGGGTCGATTGGAAACTGCTAGCCCCAACCCAACCAAGGAGCTACAAACGCACCAAGGCAGCGAGCAGAAAAGCAAGCCTCGATCAAGAACAAAAGCGAGGGTGGAAACGCAGGCCCCAGACACCGCCCCTTCCCAGCAGCCGGGGCCCCGAAACCGCCGCGAGGCCGCGAGCGTCCGGCCCGACCCCCGCGTGGGCGGAGCCACAGGGACCGCAGAGGGGCGCGCACCCACCAGCCAGCAGACGCCCAAGGGCGAAGATCCGGTGAGTCTGTGAGGCGTTCACAGCTCACCGACCGGCGCGCCGGAATATATAC
>NW_011494948.1:13503969-13555601 GCF_000754665.1 Bison bison bison
AGAATCTGCCTGCAATGCAGAAGATGAGGGTTCAATCCCTGGGTCGGGAAGATGCCCTGGAGAAGGAAATGGCAACCCACTCCAGAATTCTTGCCTGGAGAATCCCATGGACAGAGGAGCCTGGCGGGCTACAGTCTATGGTGTCACAAAGAGTCACAAAGAGACACAACTGAACGACTCAGCCACCAAAAGGCAGCGGAGGAGTTGCCGCGAGGGACTCACCGTAACTAACCTGTTAATTTCCACCAGTTCTGGGAATAGAATTGTCTTTAAAAATGGAAACAATGGCGTTTGGACTGCTATTTATAGCAAACAAATAACTTCCAAAGTTTTGTGAAATTCTAAAGGATAAAGGACCAGTTTGAAGGGCTATTGTGTTGCTCTTTTTACTTTAAAGTCAGTTTCTTCAACATCTGTCTAATTTAAAGTTGAATTGGAATTTCCAAAAAGGCCTTGAGAATATACTCTTCCAGCAAGACTAAAACCCAAATCACTGTGGTCTGATAGCTGCCTAAGTTTACTGTGCAAAATAGCTTTTTGTTTGTTTTTAACTAAAGGATAATTGCTTTACAATATTGGGCTGGTTTCTGCCCTACATCAACATGAATCGGCCAGCAGTTCAGTTCAGTTCAGTCGCTCAGTCCTGTCCCAGTCCTGTCCGACTCCTTGCAACCCCATGAATCGCAGCACACCAGGCCTCCCTGTCCATCACCAACTCCTGGAGTTTATTCAAACTCATGTCCATCAAGTCGGTGAGGCTATCCAGCCATCTCACCCTCTGTCGTCCCCTTCTCCTCCTGCCCCCAATCCCTCCCAGCATCAGAGTCTTTTCCAATGAGTCAACTCTTCACATGAGGTGGCCAAAGTACTGGAGTTTCAGCTTTAGCATCATTCCTTCCAAAGAACACCCAGGAGTGATCTCCTAAAATTTAGAATGGACTGCTTGGATCTCCTTGCAGTCCAAGGGACTCTCAAGAGTCTTCTCCAACACCACAGTTCAAAAGCATCAATTCTTTGGCGCTCAGCCTTCTTCGCAGTCCAACTCTCACAGAATCAGCCATAGGTACACACAAGCCCCCTCCCTCTTGAACCTCACTCCCCGAAATGGCTTTTTTTTTTAAGTTGAGAGATAAGGGCTCTTTTTTGTTGTTGTTGTTGTTTTTTGTTTGGGGGAGTACTTTGCCTTTTTTTTTTTTTTTTTAAAGAAACAAATCTTCAGCGTCTGAGTCCTGGTGCTTTCTTATGTAAAAGGGAAGGACTTGAATCATGATGTGAGTGCGCAACTGCCCCAAGCCCGGTAGGGGGTCCTCTGGACCTTTCCCGGAGTGAGTGGGCTGGTTATCTGACATCGCCGGAGGCTTCAGCCTCCCAGCTGTTTCCCAGGGAAGATAAAGGAGAAAGAAGAGGTGGGAGGTTCGAGGGAGGGCTGGGGCCAGGTCCTCCGCCTCGGCTTCTGGAATCTAGAGCAAGAGGAGGCAGCTGGTGAGTACACAGGAGCCTGGAGGCAGGCTGTGTTTGTCAAGCTCCAGAGTTTCAACTGTGGGAAACACTCAAAGGCATTTACCTTAATTACTTAACTGAGGTTGCAGGTACAGAGATACTGTGCATATTTAAAGTTCCAAACCGACCCGTGGAAAAAATGTATCCCTCGTACAGGACTGAAGACATCTAGAGGCCCCCAGCTAGAAAAATTAAATATTGTGTCTTCTTTCCCCTCCTACACACACTAGGTCATTCAAAACAAAATATAGTACTACCATAAAATAACTGTTAGGAAGTCCAAAATTTTTATGTCCCCCTCCTCCCGGGAAGTTCACGGTTCACATATTGCTGGCTTCAGCAGTATGTGAACCGTGAACTTCCTGATGTTCAAGCTGGTTTTAGAAAAGGCAGAGGAACCAGAGATCAAATTGCCAACATCCCCTGGATCATGGAAAAAGCAAGAGTTCCAGAAAAACATCTATTTCTGCTTTATTGACTATGCCAAAGCCTTGGACTGTATGGATCACAATAAACTGTGGAAAATTCTGAAAGAGATGGGAATACCAGACCACCTGACCTGCCTCTTGAGAAATTTGTATGCAGGTCAGGAAGCAACAGTTAGAACTGGACATGGAACAACAGACTGGTTCCAAATAGGAAAAGGAGTACGGCAAGGCTGTATATTGTCACCCTGTTTATTTAACTTATATGCGGAGTACATCATGAGAAACACTGGACTGGAAGAAACACAAGCTGGAATCAAGATTGCCGGGAGAAATATCAATAACCTCAGATATGCAGATGATACCACCCTTATGGCAGAAAGTGAAGAGGAACTCAAAAGCCTCTTGATGAAAGTGAAAGTGGAGAGTGAAAAAGTTGGCTTAAAACTCAACATTCAGAAAACAAAGATCATGGCATCCGGTCCCATCACTTCATGGGAAATAGATGGGGAAACAGTGGAAACACTGTCAGACTTCATTTTTCTGGGCTCCAAAATCACTGCAGATGGTGACTGCAGCCATGAAATTAAAAGACGCTTACTCCTTGGAAGAAAAGTTATGACCAACCTAGATAGCATATTGAAAAGCAGAGCCATTACTTTGCCAACAAAGGTTCGTCTAGTCAAGGCTCTGGTTTTTCCTGTGGTCATGTATGGATGTGAGAGTTGGACTGTGAAGAAGGCTGAGCGCCAAAGAATTGGTGCTTTTGAACTGTGGTGTTGGAGAAGACTCTTGAGAGTCCCTTGGACTGCAAGGAGATCCAACCAGTCCAGAAGGAGATCTTCTGAAGGAGATCAGCCCTGGGATTTCTCTGAAAGGAATGATGCTAAAGCTGAAACTCCAGTACTTTGGCCACCTCATGTGAAGAGTTGACTCATTGGAAAAGACTCTGATGCTGGGAGGGATTGGGGGCAAGAGGAGAAGGGGACGACAAAGGATGAGATGGTTGGATGGCATCACTGACTCGATGGACGTGAGTCTGAGTGAACTCTGGGAGTTGGTGATGGACAGGGAGGCCTGGCGTGCTGCGATTCATGGGGTCGCAAAGAGTCGGACACAACTGAGCGACTGATCTGATCCTCCCCACCTCCCTCCATTGACATTTTCAATGCTTCAGTCAGTTCAGTTCAGTTCAGTCACTCAGTCTTGCCGACTCTTTGCGACCCCATGGACTGCAGCACACCAGGCCTCCCTGTCCATCACCAACTCCTGGAGTTTACTTAATCTCATGTCCATTGAGTTGGTGATGCCATCCAACCATCTCATCCTCTGTGGTCCCCTTCTCCTCCTGCCTTCAATCTTTCCCAGCCTCAGGGTCTTTTCCAGTGAGTCAGTTCTTCGAATCAGGTAGCCAAAGGATTGGAGTTTCAGCTTTAGCATCAGTCCTTCCAATGAATATTCAGGACTGATTTTCTTTAGGATGGACTGGTTGGATCTCCTTGCAGTCCAAGGGACTCTCAAGAGTCTTCTCCAACACCACAGCAACAATTCTTTGGTTCTCTACTTTCTTTATAGTCCAACTCTCACATCCATACATGACTACTGGAAAAACCATAGCCTTGACTTGACAGGCCTTTGTTGGCAAAGTAATGTCTCTGCTTTTTAATATGCTGTCTAGGTTGGTCATAACTTTTCTTCCAAGGAGCAAGCGTCTTTCAATTTCTTGGCTGCAATCACCATCTGCAGTGATTTTGGAGCCCCCAAAAATCAAGTCTCTCACTGTTCCCACTGTTTCCCCATCTATTTGCTATGAAGTGATGGGACCAGATGCCATGATCTTAGTTTTCTGAATGTTGAGTTTTAAGCCAACTTTTTCACTTTCCTCTTTTACTGCTCTAAGCACTCAACTTATCTTTTTCTTTTCTTTTTGCTGTTTCATTTTTGTTGGTGCGCTAAGCAGATGTTTAGTGTTCCTCTTGTTAATCTATCCCCATCCTTATGTAAAGACAGCAGAAATCTGTGTGATGATGGTGAGATGTTTTTTTCTGTTTGTTTTTTAACTTCTCACTAGTCTGAGCTCTTATTTTGCAACAGAAGACTTTTGCCCTTTCACCTACATATGCCTCCATCTTTTTTTTATTTTTAATTGAAGGATAATTGCTTTACAATATTGTGTTGGTTTCTGCCATACATCAACATGAATGAGCTATAGGTATGCATATGTCCCCTCCCTCCCACTTCCCATCCTGTCTGTTTGTTTTAAACCTGGGAGTCACTTGCCCTCTTTAAGGATAAGCAGGCTTCCTTCTGCTTTTCTGTACCTGAGAAGGAGAGGGCTCGAGAGACTAATGTTGGGGGCAAGACTCTTCAAGTTCCCAGAGGATAAATCACACCAAATTCTGCACCTGCTACTCTTTCATCTTCATGAGTCTGGGAGAACATGGAGCTATGGGCAATAATAACACCCAGGTCCTCCAGGTAATTCTGATGGTCTCTGGAAGTTTGAGAACCTTTGTTTCACAGAAGTGGTTTTCATAGTTGGTCTCAGACTAGTGCATCAGAATCACCTGGGGTGCTTGTTAAACGTTCTGTCACCTATACAAGGCCTATTGAATTAGGAGCTACAGTGGGGAGGCCCAGGAGTCTATATTTTTAAAAATACTTTTTTTTTAGTAACACCACTTTATACTTCACAAAGTGCTTTCATATGTTCCTTATTGCTTGAGCCTCACAACAATCCGGCAACTCAGTGCAATGGGGATAATTATTTCCATTTTAATAATGAGGAAGAGTCTCGGAAAAGTTACCTGATTTTGCCCACAGTCATGACTAAGTAGCAAGGTAAGTAAGACTAGATCCCAGGGACATAATCTGAGCTAGTTACCTAATTGCTCTTTGCCTTAGTTCCTTCATTTATAAAATAAATATTATCCATCAATTTGAGAAAATAAACAGGCCTGTAACTACATGCCATGTGAGTGACAGAAGCTGCATACAAATAATACTATACAAAGCAAATTAAGTTGTCAGAAGTAAGGCTGGTAGTTGCTTTGGGGAGTGGGGAGGGCTAGTGACTGGATGGAGCCTCAGGGGGCCTTTGATGTGCAGATAATTTTCTTGTTCTGGGTACTAGTTACGTGTGTCTGCTCTTCTTGTGAAAATTCATTAACTGTATATTTTATTTTTAAAATGCTATACTTCTATTTTTTAAAGTTTTGAAAAGTTGAGAAAAGAAAAAAGTAGTGGTGCTTACTTCATAAGGTTTTTGTGAGGATTACATGAATTGATACATTCAACAGAATAATGCCAGGTACATGGAAATGGCAGTTGTTATTACTGTTTTCTAACCCACCCAAAGCCTCTCTGCCCAAGAAAGCTTTGCTCACAGAGGAGGCTGAAGGGGCTCCAGGAAACCAGCAATATCCCAGGTCCCACCTAATCTTTTTTTTTTTTTTCCCTAGACTAGGAGAGACTTTGCTGAAGGAGACACATTTCTTAGAGTTTGTAGCAACTCAACCTGGGTGTATCAATGATACAAAATAATAGTAAAAAAAAAAAAAGAAGAAAAAAGAAATCTGCCTTGAAGTTTTCTTTTCCAGAAGTGGGGCAACTGCCTCCTTTCCCACGCTTATGGTTTTTCTTCCCTCCCTCAAAGGCACTGTATGCTCTTGCAGCCACCTGTATCCTCCACTCCATGCTGCACTCTCTCCCTCACCTCTCTTTCTCTGGACAACCCCTCGTTCCCTCTGGCTGGAGTGGTTGCCCATCTGGCAAGCTCTACTTCTCTGTACCACTCAGCTCTTTACAACTGTGAGGCCCTCCTCAGCCCCAAGATTATTAACTAGTGAGCAGTAGAACGGGTCTCAAACCAGGTATGTCTGACTGTAGAACTGACACTTTATCATTACTTGATGTGTGTGCTTAGGCAGTAAATACACTTGACCCTCAATGCCTGTAAGATGTAGGAGTTAGATGACATCTAGGGTTCCTTTCAGCTGTCCAAAAACTAACAATACCTTACCTCATATATAGCTTTATAATGTCCTTCAATAAACATTTCAACCCAGACAGGTGCTTTTTCCTATTTCCTTGTCACAAGGCAGCCTCATCCAAACACAGGGGAAATATTAGTCTGTTCATTTCTTCTTTATACTTGAGCTTGAAATTAGATAAAACTATCGTTCTCATCGTGGCTTCCCTGGTGGCTCAGAGAGCCACTTACAGTGCAGGAGACCTGGGTTAGATCCCTGGGTTGGGACGATCCCCTGGAGAAAGGAACGGAAACCCACTCCAGTATTATTGCCTGGAGAATCCCCATGAACAGAGGAGCCTGGCAGGCTACGGTCCATGGGGTCCCAAAGAGTCGGACATGACCAAACGACTAAGCAAACCTTTCTCGTAGCCCAGAGACAAAGATAGTGGATCACAAGTAATGAGTCATGAAGCCAGATGATTTCTATTTTGAACAGTTCAAACTCCATGCAATTGGGTCACCAGCAGGAAGAGTTACTTAAATGACCCAATTAATCTACCTTCTTACTCACCCCTGAACTTGATACTCCACCATCTTTTATTCTCCTCCAAGTACCTTTGGGTGGAAAACGCAATTCCTTTTTCACATGGACTTCATCTTGAGTTGGTTTCCAAACAGACTACCCTCCTCCTCCTGCCCAACTGAACTTCACACCTTTTAGCCTGCCAGGGTCCCTTCCCTTTTCTCTCTTAGATAGGTAACTCAAGAAGAAGCAAGAAGGTTGATCAAATTTCAAGTCTATTTCTCATCTAACTTATTTATTTCCCCCTCCATCTTGTATCTCCTTATAGGTTTGAGATTTTATAAATGAAAAGTATCCTGGGATGTCACAATTTCATGCATTCTTATTCTCTTTAAGTGAATATAATTAATTAAGTTAATTTAGAATATAGCTTACTTTCTGTTTTGTATTTATATCCAGTTTACTCCCCACCACACACAAAGGACATAAATTGCCTTACAAATTGCATAAAATACAGGAAGAATACATTTTAAATAAGTAAAAAGAAATAATATTAAGGCAAATAAATTAAGATGAAGCTTCTTGCTTTTATTTTATCATTATATCAGGTAATTAATGCTTATATTAGGAGAAACTCAGTGATTCTCCACAAATGAAGAAATGGTTGCTAAGATAGTAATCTATTGTATGGGGATAAAGTGCCAGTGTTGGAGCTTATCAGTTACAATAAGCTCTTTTGTATACAGCATGATACCCTGGGGAAAAAACATTGAATTCAGAATCCCAACTTTTTTGTTTTCAGCTTTACTGAGATACTATAAACATATAACATTGTTTAAGCTTAAAGTATACAATGTAGCAATTTTATATATGTATATACTGGAAAAGAATTACCACAGTAAGGTTAGTTAATATATCCGTCACCTCATGCAGTTAGAATTTCTGCATTGAGATTTTTTTTTTTTTGCTTCACCTCACAGCATGTGGGATCTGAGTTGCCTGATCAGACCAGTGATGGAACCCCTGCCCTCTGCAGTAGAAGTGCAGAATCTTAACCACTGGACCACCAGGGAAGTCCTAAGAACTTAAAAAATCTATAGTAGGGGAGCAAAATTTGGCACACCAAAACGTGTTTATTTGGCATGAGGACTGATTTAGGCTGATTTTTTTTTTTGGCCTGATTATTTTTAAGAATCAGAATACTCAGAAGACTCACTCTTGTTTTACCTCTCCCTTAGCTGCCTATAAGGAAAGCTGAGCACTAAAGAATTGATGCTTTTGAACTGTGGTGTTGGAGAAGACTCTTGAGAGTCTCTTGGACTGCAAGGAGATCAAACCCATCAATCCTAAAGGAAATTAGTCCTGAATATTCATTGGAAGGACTGATGCTAAAGCTGAAACTCCAATACTTTGGCCACCTGATGCAAAAAACTGACTCATCTGAAAAGACCCTGATGCTGGGAAAGATTGAAGGCGGGAGGAGAAGGGGATAACAGAGGATAAGATGGTTGGATGGCACCACTGATTCAATGGACATGAGTTTGAGTAACCTCTGGGAATTGGTGATAGACAGAGAAGCCTGGCAGGCTACAGTCCAGGGGTCACAAAGAGTCAGACATGACCGAGCAGTTAAACAACAACAAATAAATATATATACATGTATATGTATACATGCTAAGTCACTGAGAAAGTCACTCAACTTTCTCAGTCAAAGAAAGTCAGTTCCCAACCTCAAGGCCTAA
The DNA here is from genome assembly GCF_000754665.1 of Bison bison bison. Lineage (NCBI taxonomy): Eukaryota > Metazoa > Chordata > Mammalia > Artiodactyla > Bovidae > Bison > Bison bison. Next base: position 13,512,133 of record NW_011494948.1, read on the forward strand.
TAACCCCAAGAACATACAATTTGGGAGTTTCGAGAGCATGGCAGTTTGCTTTGCAGGATGAGTGCCCTCTGTCCATGTTAACCTAAGTAGCTCTGCTTAGAGGCCATGATCCACAGTGTATTCAGGTCAGGAACAGTCAGAGCTTGACCACAGGAAAATAAAAGCAGACAAATTATTTTCTGTGGGCCCCCCGCCTACTCTTTGAACCCCTTTCTCTTCCTTAAAGAATCCTCCTTTCCTTGGAGGATTGGTGTCTCCCTTCTGTTGTATCCTCCCCAACACACACTCCAATCCTAACAAGCCTATGCTCTCAACTAAAAATTCAAATGCATTTAATTTTTTTTTAGTTTTTATTTTATTTATTTATTATTTATTTATTTGGCTGCTTGGGGTCTTCATTGCAACCCAAGGAATCTTTGATCTTCATTGCAGCATGCAGGATCTTTAGTTACAGCACGTGAAATCTTAATTGCGGCACATGAGATCTAGCTCTGACCAGGAATCGAACCCAGGCCCGCTGCATTGGGAGCGTGGAGTCTTAGCCACTGGACCACCAGGGAAGTTCCCTCAAATGCATTTTGTAAATGTATTCAAACCTAAATGCTAAAGACTAACTTATTTAGTGCCCTCTCCTAGGGGCATTTACAAGTTAGTAAAAATCTGTTTTTCTAAACAATTTACAAAATATGTTCTCATGTAAAGTAGGAAGCTCATGCTGTTCCTATTCTGTGCTCTGACTCAGAGTCACTTGTCCAAGGTTACTCAGTTTGTACACAATAGAATTAAGTCATAGATCCTGTCTGCAACCTTGTGACTATATCATGCTATCTCTGAAGGTTAAATGTGTAAAGGTCTCCAGTGTTTGTTGAATGAATATTAAAATAAAGAACAGGAGGGAATGAGATAGTAAGAAAGAAAGAAGGAAAAGAAAAATGAAAGAGAGATCAGGGGCGTTTCTTTAAGGGACTAGAAAGGAATTGCTCTTGGTAAATGGGGAAGCAGGCTATGTGAAATTATGAAAGTCTGCCCCCAATACACATACACACACTTCCATATACTATCTATGTGTCAGTCCTCAGGCTTGAGCAGTTCCCAAAGAACATCAAGCCTGTGGATAAAATGTTTATTTCTCTTTTGCTCTTTCTCAGGAATAAAGAATCATAGGCCATTTTAACTTCGGATCATCGAGTCCAGATGATAAACCTAGAATTTTATTTTTTTAATTTTTAAAATAACTTTAGAATGTTTTTTATTGATTCATTTATATTGTTTGGCCTCACTGCACTAGAGGTAGGAGGTAGTCCCCATCCAGGGACTGAACCTGTGCTCCCTGCAGTGGAAGCCCAGAGTCTTAACCACTGGACCACCAGGGAAGCCCCAACCCTAGAACTTTAGTGTAGGAAGAGATTCTACTGATTATCTAATCCAGTGGGTCTATGTGCAATAGCTTGGGGTACAGGTCTTCAACCAAGCACCTTCCCCTGGGGTGGCTCCTTCATCAGTTTTGTTGGAGGCAAAAGGTGTGGGGCCAGCTCCCCTTGAAAAGTGGTCCTTTGGGCCTGGCTTCATCTTTGAAAAGATGCCTGATCCTTCCATTTCTTTGAGTTCTCTATTGGTCCAGAGCAAGGAGGGAAGTAAGGGTAGGAAAGGAGTGGTTTTGTGTTTTGTTTACATATGCTAATTTTGGAAAGATGACTGAGCCAAAAGTTTGGGAGTGACAGCTATTGGGTCAACCTCCACATTCCAGTTCTAGAATTAGATTTGGCAAAGATGTTTTTCCTAGGTTGGCTTTTGACAGAGCCAACATGAGCAGTCCTTAATGACTCAACAAACAACTGAGAAATTGTGGGAAACATGGCTTTACCAGTCAGGGCCACTGCTATTTCCAGAATCCTGACGCTCTCTGAGCTGCAGAATGAAACCCATAAGATCAGGATCCATTTTGTCAGCCAAGTACGAGTCATTTCTTTTAACTGAGCCAATTAATCAAAGTTCTGCATTTCATTTAATATTTCTTTACAGAAAAACTCAAAAAACTTCACTGAGTAAAGACAGGATATATCATGATCCACAGTTCAGACGACATGCACAGCTACATTATTATAAATGTTACAAAGTCCATCAAGGATTCAGAAATGATCTTCGAAAATTTAAGACCACACTGATAGGAATAGTCCTGATATTATTTTAACAGATTTGTAAAAACAAAATAATAATAATAAGCAATCTGTCTTTGATGGTCTTTATATGTTAGAATACTGAAATTTAAAAAAAAGAAAAGGAAAACAGACGTGTGACCCAAAGTTATGCTTATGAGAATCGCATCTGTGGTAGCAACATCACTTTTCCAATACTCTAGCAATTTTCATTTCTGGCTTTTAGCAAACTGAAATCACTCTAGTCCAAGGAGAAGTGAAAGTGAAAGTCGCTCAGTCGCATCCAACTCTTTTCGATCCCATAGAATAGTCTGTGGAATTCTCCAGGCCAGAATACTTGAGTGGGTAGCCATTCCCTTCTCCAGGGGATCTTCCAAACCTAGGGATCGAACCCGGGTCTCCCACATTGCAGGCAGATTCTTTACCAGCTGAGCCACCAGGGAAGACCAAGAGAAGAAACGGAAGGCCATTTTTCTGAAACTGAAATACAGATCAGCTAGCTACCGCCACCCACCCTAAACTCTTACACTGATCTCTTAGATTTTGATTAGATATAAAAGGAAGGTAATGGAATATGGACTCAAAAACTGTCCCAACTCCCTAGGTTAAGGAGCTTCAGGCTGGCTTTACAGGTCATAATATATAATCTTGGAAATATATGTACATAGGTAATACAGAGCTATTTTTTTAAATAAACTGAATGTCATACATATAAGACATGTTGGTTTTTTTAATTCCTCTTCCCACTCAAATTACCTCAAAAAATGTAAGTAAAAAAGAATACCATTTGACAGAATGTGCATTTAAATAAGCAAAGCAAACTAATTTATTATCTCCTCAATCTGTAGTTAACAGAATATGTTTTCATAAAGAAACCTCATAGCTGTATGTCTGTTTATACAGAAGATAAGGACTACAGATATCTAAAACCCTCAAGCTTGCCAACAAGACTGAATAAAAATAATTCATGGTCAAATGTTTTTGAAAAACACAGATGATAGAGTATTTCTGTGAAGAAAAAAGAAAAGCATCATAGCTAGCCCTAAGTTGAAATAAAAGGAGAAAGGAAAATACAACTATACAACTATATGATATCTGTGTAATGAAAGTTTATTAAAGTAAGAGGATTTAAGAGGAAAGTATGCCTGCCTGCCAATGCAGGCTTTGCAGGAGACTTGGGTTTGATCCCTGGGTGGGGAAGATGCCCTGGAAAAGGAAATGGCAACCTGCTCCAGTATTCTTGCCTGGGAAATCCCATGGACAGAGGAGACTGGCAGGCTATAGTCCATGGGGTTGGAAAGAGTCAGACACTACTGAGCAACCTGGGCACACAAACACACACCAAAATGTTAATTATATGTATCATTTATAGGAGGATTATAGCTCATCTTTTCTTGTATTGCTCTGTATTCTCTCAAATGAATATTACTTGTGGCAGAAAAAGCTTTTTGTAGTAAGTTTTTCATCAGGCTATACTTAATGATCAAAAACAAAACAATTAGCCAGAAGAGTCATTAATGATGGCTAAATTTTACCTAGCAACTGGATTACAGAAACCTAATAATTGAGTACAACTTACTTGTTCCAGAAAATCGAACTGTGAGCTTTTATACTCATAGATGAGTCAGAAATTCCCATAGCTCCTTGGAGATGGCCAGTTAAGGAGTTTCAAAATTACAACATATTCTCTGAAATGTTCTGGAAAAGCATGGGTGTGGATGTGGGAACACAGGCACAGGATCACAGGACCCCTTCGTAGAGGAGCCTTAGGCCTTTAAACCTACCTTTTCCAAGCAACATGTATCCCCAGTTACCCAGCATCAGTTTCTGGAACTTCTTGGTGGATGGTGCATTCCTAAAGGCCCATGGTTTCATGTCCATGAAGGCATCCAAGTTAAAACTGCAGGTTCCTAGACAATCATTTACAAAAGGACTTCTTCTCAAGCCATCATTCTAGGATGTATTTGCTAAGCATCTAGGATACAGCCCCTTCCTTTATGTGCTCCTAAGAACTTCAGGTGTCCTTGGGTAAAAATCACATCTAAGCCACTATGTTCTTGATAGTTCTCCAACAGGTAAGCACTTATCATAGCTCATAACTATTCCATTCATTCCTTCATATTTTGGAGATAATTCTGATTGAAGCATTCTGTGACCGAACTAAATTTTAACATATTCATGGTAAATAAATGATTGTTGTTCAGTTGCTAAGTTTTCAACACCCTCCCCTGCCCCTGTCCCTTTCCAGGTGGGTTCTTCACAAGTGCCACCTGGAAAGTCCTAATTCATAACACAGTTTCCTATGAAAGATAAAAATCAATAACTAAAGAGCATTTCCCAGAAATGGAGCAGGGCCGATTTCCTCACATTTATTCTGGTTGGCTGTCTCTCTCTTTCACATACAAACATACACAGTCTGGTTACATATACCCCAGGAATCTCAGTTTATAGTGGGTGCAATTTGGTGGGGGGAGCAGGCGTGATGGTCAGAGACATTGTGTATTAAGACACAATCTGTCAGGGAAAGATAAATTCTGTATGATATCACATACATGTGAAACCTAAAAAATACAAGAAACTAGTGAATGTTAGAAAAATGAAACAGACTCAAAGATACAGAGAACAAATCGGTGGTTACCACAGTGAAGAGGGGAGATGTAATATTGGGATAGGGGATTAAAAGCTACAAACTATTATGTATAAAATAAACCACAAGGATATATTATTGTACAACACAGGAAATACTGTCAATATTTTAAGTATAAGTGGTATAGTGTGTTCGTGCTCAGTCATGTCTGACTCTTTGCAACCACATGGACTGTAGCCCACCAGGCTCCTCTGTCTATGGGATTTCTCAGGCAAAAATATTGGAGTGGGTTGCTGTTTCCTTTTCCAGGGGATCTTCCTGGCCCTCTCAAAATGTGTGGATGAAGAATGCCGGAAGTGAGGTGAGGAACTTTTGTGCTTTTAGATATGCAAATCATTTAGCCCCGTGCACGCTGCAGAAAGCCAAGAATCCATTTCCCATGATGCCCAAAGTACAATACACTGTATTCAAGGAGGCCCTGCCATGCAACAGACATAACAGAGGGAAAATTCACGCCTCCTGTTCTTGAAGAAACCTAAATAGTTCATGTCTGAGGATTCTGACTGTTGGAAAGGGGCAAGGTAATGTTGTTCCTTCTGTTTCTTTCATCCTCTCTCCCTCTGAGCACTCGTACACATGGGGTACCGATTCCTGTTAGCCACCAGTCTGCTTAAAAACACACACAGTTCCTTAACAACATTCTTCATTTCTTCACCAAATCAAGTACTGATGCTCAAACTCTCTCTTTTTGCCTTTCTGAGTTTGGCATCCTCCCCCTCTCCAGCCACACTTCCTGTCTCCACAGGGGCACATGAGCAGGAGATGAGCATTAACAATGCTCCAGTCTTCTGCCTCCGGGGGTTGCTTCCATCAGACTCAGTTTTTCCCAGCTTCTTCAGAATCCCCTCCACCATCCTTACTCTGTAGCCCTTCTGTGCATCATGCCAGGGTCAACCACTCCAAGAATATTGGCCCCTGAGGTGTTCCTTCTTTCTTTCCTAGTCAAGCACACATAAAAGGAGGCCCTAATTATTCTGACAAAAGATTCTGTGCATTCAGAATAAACTCTTGATGAAGTCCTGGAAACTTGTGCAAACAGCTAGCCAGACCCCTGCCAGTCAATTCCAGGAAGAACCAAGAAAGAGTCTGCCAGTTCCTCTGCCTCCTCATTCCTTCCCCTTCCATGTTAAATGACCTCCCGCCCACACCTTACAATGTCCCCATTCTCCTGGTGACACCATTTCAAGAGACTTAAACAGCTTCCTCCTTAGACTAGCATCTATGTGTTTATTATATTCCCTGCCAAGCCATAAGGGCAGCCAACAAATTGTAGGTAGTTCTTCAGGCCTGCAGAAATTCTGAGAATTTCTAAGCTGGCCATCATAAACAAACCTCAGAGTGTTAATAAAGGGCAACAAGAAGTGGAGATAGAGAATGGTAGAAGACAAATCATTTCAAAAAGAGCAACAACTAAAGAAACCTCATGAGTGCATGTGTGATGGCACTTCCTCATGCGTGCATGTGTGATGGCACTTCCTCATGCGTGCATGTGTGATGGCACTTCCTCATGCGTGCATGTGTGATGGCACTTCAGTTGTGTCTGACCCTTTGCGACCCTATGGACCATAGCCCACCATCCTATCCTGTCCATGGGATTCTCCAGACAAGAATACTGAAGTGGGTTGCTGTGCCCTCCTTTAGGGGACCTTCCCCACCCAGGGATCAAATCTGGGACTCCTGAGTCTCCTGCAGAGCAAGCAGATTCTTTACTGCTGAGCCGCTGGGGAACCCCAAAGAAACCTCAAAATCTGCGTATAAACCAATCAGAAAGTTTTGTTCATTTACAGCCTATGTAATATGCCAGATAATCACACATATATAAATATTCTTAATAATAAAAGTATGAAATATGACAGAAAAATGATAGGAAGAAGGATGTGCCCATTTAGTGACTCAAATTGAAATAAATTTCATGAAAAGAAAGACAACATAGTGCACTGATTAGAAGCACAGCCTGGAATCACCCGGATCTATGTTTGATGCCAAAACAGCACTAAACTTTCAGGAAATGCCTCTAAGAGAAAATGGGAGGGAGCTAGGAGAGGCTAGGAGAGCCATGAGCCTGCCAGCCATGCAGGCCTGCCAGCCATGCAGGCCTGCCCAGGAGTGAAGAAAAGGGGAAGAAAGGCTGTCCCAAAACATGTTCGATTGCCGTGTCCTAAAAGGAAAGTTCGGTAAGGCTGCTGGGTCCACTCAAGCCATCAGAGTCCCAAAGAATGAGCCTGGCTTGATATCACTGCTGCACTTACTACTGGCTGGGAGCAGCCCATGGAAAGCATGGGCTCAACTCAAACATGCGGATGAATTTCAGAACCCAGGAGGGGGCCCTTGGTCCGTTACTTCTTGCAGTTGGAAAGATACCTGAGAGGTCAATCTTATGGCCGCTGTACTTAGTTTCCTCTTCAGTTAAAATAGGACAAAATCCATGCCTACTCATCTTGTAGGGGAGTTGTGTAGCTCAGAGGAAGTGATGTTCATGAACACTTTGTAAAGTATGGAATATGCAAACAGTTATTTACACAGGACTATGTCCCGTCATCACTTGTAATTCTTCACTCCTGCAGCAGTGGGGTCCACCGACCTTCCAGTCTGCCTCTGAACCCCTCCTTCTTCTGAGCTACCCAACTGAGCTACTTCCTCAGCTCAGACCCATCTGGGAAGCAGGAATGGAAAAGGCAGTCCTTTGACTCAGAGCTAAAAACGTCCTCAGACAGAGCCTGCTGGTTGCTGTTGGACTAGTCTAGCCCACTTCATGAAGCTGGACATTGACTTTGCTAAGAGCCATACACAGCAAGTTGTGTTTATTTTACATTTATTCTATTACTTTGAAAAAATGCAGACTATTAGACTCTGAGAGCTTTCTATTTTTAATTTATTTTTGAATAGGTATTGTTTTCGTTGTTCAGTCTCTCAGTTGTGTCCGTGACCCCATGGACTGCAGCATTCCAGGCTTCCCTGTCCTTCACCATCTCCCAGAGCTTGCTCAAACTCATGTCCATTGAGTCAGTGATACCATCCAACCATCTTATCCTCTGTCATCCTCTTCTCCTCCTGCCCTCAATCTTTCCCAGCGTCGGAGTCTTTTCCAATGAGTCAGCTCTTTGCATCAGGTGGCCAAAGTATAGGTATTACATACATTCAATCTGATATTCAAAACTTAAAAAAGAGAATTTAAGGAAGTCTCCCTTCTATTCTTCTTGTCCTCTAGCCACAAAGTTTCCCCTCCTTGGAACTATTATTTTCTGGTGTATCCTTCCAGAGATATTTTATGAATAGTTACGCTTATAAAATAAGCATAATTTCCAACTCTGTTAAGAGAATCTCCCTCAGAGAGGGATGGTTCAGACTAGGCTAACATTATTTAGCTACTGTATTCTAATTGTCCCATTTCTACATTTCGGAAACTCTGAGAGGTAGGAAGCAAAAGGTTTTTCACTTTATTTTTTTTTGGCTGTGCCACAGTAGCTTGTGGAATCTCAGTTCTCTGACTAGAGATGAATCTGGGCCATGACAGGGAAAGCCTAGAATCCTAACCAGTAGCCCACCAACATTTTCAACATTTTATTATGAAGATTTCCAACATTTTATTACATTTTCAACATTTTATTATGAAGATTTTCAAACAGATCAGGAAGTTGAAAGAATTGTTCAGTGAATACCCACCACCTAAATTCTACCATGAGTAATTTGCTATATTTGCTGTAGTTATTATTCCCATTGTATTGCCAGGAAACTGTGTCAGACGGTATAGGTTCTTTAGTCACTCAGGCGACACTATGCATCGGTGCTTTTTCCAACTCATCACACTACTTCACTAGGGGACAAAGGTATTAATAGTTTGTTGCAAAGGCCCCATGTGCTATCTTGCCCCTCATTTACTTCTATTCTATTCCAGCATCTCAAGCAAGATCCAAAGAGATTCAAGTTCCCTGAAAAAAACTGAAGTCCAGTTTCTTGTGTCTGAATATGCTCTGCAGAAAAGCCACAGAGAATAGATGTCCTCTTTGTCACTTGTAATCTCCCTATCCCCTTTGGCCCTCTCATCCAATGTGGTGCTGCTTTCCCTAACAGACTTTAACCTCCCTTAGCTGACCTCATTCTTCTCAAAAGTTCAGGACTTTTTAGATATGTGAGGGAAGCTGAGAAGGCAGCCTAGCAGACCCATTCATCCTTCTTTATCAAAATAGCCTTGGATAACCACCTTGCTACTCACAGCATGGTTCAGGGACTAGGAACATCAGTACCACCCTCACAAACCAGCAGCACGACATCATAAATGTCCAATCTCAGGCCCGCCCAGACCCACTGAATGAAAGCTTGCATTTTACTGGATCCCCAGGTGATTCCTTATGCACAAGCCAAATGAGTACACTCTCACTTCAGCTATTGTTAAAAGCAAGGCCAATGTGAAGTGCAGGATAAATTCCAGGTGGAAAAAAAAATAGCAATTAAAGACATTTATCCTAAGAACTACATTTTCCTGGGTTTTTGTTTGTTTGCTTTTAAATTTATTTGGCTGAGCCAGGTCTTAGTTGCGGCATGTGGAATCTCCATTGTGGTGTGTGGGATCTAGTTCCCAGAATAGGGATGCAACCTAGTCCCCCTTGCACTGGGAGCATGGAATCTTAACCACTAGACTGCCAGTGAAGTTCCCCTCTTGGTTTTTTGGTTTTTGGGTTCTTTTGCCTCTTCACTCCCCCTTCTTCATAACCTATACCACTTGCTGAGCCCTTATTTTGTACCAGAGACATTATTTCTAAACTTCAAAAAATATTTTTATTCTTAACATGCATATGAGGCTTAGAAGGTTAGAAATCTACCCAAAGTTAAATGGTTGTACATTTGAAACATAAACACATTCCTTTCCAAGGCCCGCTGCCCTCTTCCCACTTCATGACACTGTCTCTCAAAACCCCAGCAGATGCCTCAGCCCAGACCTTGCCCACCTGGGCCAGAGGTCTTAGGTTTGCCTGTCACCTGGGCTTCTGAACTTGTTTCCTCCTCTCAATCTGATCCTTATGTCCTTTCACTGATTGTTTTTCTGGATCTTGTTCTCTCAGCTCCCAAGTAGCAGTCAGGTCCTCTTATCATCTAAGAATGATGGGAGTCACCTGTGCGTTGTTAACTGTCGTCTTCCGCAGGCAATGGGGGAGGGAGAAGGGAGAGGACGGGAGGCCAGTGAAGAAGCGTTTGGGCAGGTAGGATGCACTCTGCCAGGGCATGCCCTATTTTAATCCAAATAAAGAGATCAAAAGGTTCCTACGGATGGCTGTGCCTGTGTGGGCTAGAAAGATCCCTAAAATGTGACTCCTGCCCTTAAGGAACATTCCAGCAGGGGAGCTGGGGCCAGAACACAAAAGCCCCATGAACAACATACATTGGGACATAGACAAGACTGCTTCTGGGTGATGAAGTTACAGGTGATTCCTCAGAGCAAGTAGCATTTGCAGATAACCCAGTGGGAGGGTGAGAGACAGAGGGCATCCAGGCAAGGGGAGAAAATGCAGAAGCACAGAAGGAAAAGCATCTTTGGGGAATGTCATACATAGAGTCCTGTGTGGCTAATCTAGAAGGTATATTTGAAGCCAGTAGTGGAGAGATTAAGGAGGTAGGTTGGGAACAGGAATCACTGAATTCTGAGAAGTGATTAGGTCTGAAGTGGGCACTTGTATTACTATTTTGCAAAGAAGATGGATCAGAGGAGACAGTGACTAGGGTGAGCGAGATGACAGATTGATACTGAGAATGAACCTCAGAGAACATGGAGATGTGTGCGTGCTAAGTCACTTCAGTCATACCTGACTCTTGGCAACCCTAAGGACTGTAGCCTGCCTGGCTCCTCTTTCCATGGGATTCTCCAGGCAAGAATACTGGAGTGGGCTGCCATGCCTTCCTCCAGGGGATCTTCCCAAACCGGGTCTCCCACACTGCAGGTGGATTCTTTACCAGCTGAGCCACAAGGGAAGCCCCACATGTAGATAACTGGCCTTCAAACATTCTGACCATGAAACCCTTTGTGCAAATGAGATCTCACTCAACAATGTAAACAAAATGGATGAAAGTTAAAGCTCTTCTGACTGGAGCGACTGGGAGGAGGGCACTCAGTTTCTCCCTCCCTCTCATCCTGTTCTTTCCCTCCAAGTGGACTGTGAAGGGGCTTCTTGCTTAAAAATCTGTGATTAACAAGGATCAGAACCAATAACCAAATCCTGCCTGCCTCTTGTTTTTGAAAATAAAGCCCTGCTGGAACACAGCCATGCCTGTTGGGTTACGTGTTGTCCATGGCTGCTTCCATGCTGCAGTGACAGAGTTGAGTAACTGGGACAGAGACTATCTGGCATGGCACAGAAAAGGTTTGCCAACCCCTCATCTAGAGCCTTGATACCTCATCTATGTTCCTTAGAGCAGCTGTGTAGGCCTGCTCACACTGTCTCACGTATGCAGGGAGCTCGGGTGGGGAAGGCTGACTCAGAAGTCATTCCTGTGGAGGGAATAATCGGAGTTTGTGTGATATGGCTGGGGTCTAAGGGAGAAAGACCATAAGGAAAAGAAAGGAGGGTCTGAAAAAACTTTTGAGGAATACCAAGATTTAGGGAGCAGGCCAAGTCAAGAGAAATCACTGATGAAAAGCCTGAAATATTCTGTGCTGTGCTGTCACTCAGCACAGCTTAGTCACTCAGTCATGTCCAACTCTTTGTGACCCCACGGACTATAGCCCACCAGGCTCCTCTGTCCATGGGGATTCTCCAGGCAAGAATAATGAAGTGGGTTGCCATGCCTCCCCTCCAGGGGAATCTTCCCAACCCAGGGATCAAACCCAGGTCTCCAGCATTGCAGGTGGATTCTTCACCATCTGAGCCACCAGGGAAGCCCCTGAAGTATTCTACTCTCCTTCAAAGGCCTTAAAAAGTTCATATCTTAGCAATCCAGGATATATATTGTCTTGCTTTTCACTGTACACAGTGTCCCTGTAGAAATCCCTCTTTGCCTTTTTGCAAGCAGTGTTTGAAGCCATTACTATTTATTCTTAAAATGCAGACTCCTCTCTTAGAAGAAATGTGTATGATGTGTTTATCAGATGTCTGGAAGCATATGGTCAATTCCTTCTCTCATTTAAAGGCATATCTTACTTTTTTGAGGGGGGAGGGTAGGCAGGCTGCATGTTTTACAGGGTTGCAGGATCCCAGTTTCCCAACCAGGAATTGAACCTGGGCCCCCAGCAGTGGAAGCACAGAGTCCTAATCACTGGACCACCAGGAAGTCTCCATATCCTACTTTTTTACTTGACATACATGACAGGAAATCTTCCATCCAACTCAAGGAATGACCACACTTTTACAATCCCAGCTTTTATATGCCTATCTGCAAACAGTCTCTTTCTTTTTTCCTTCAGGGTCTGTGCATGACAGACAGAAAGAGCTCAGAGTGAACTGGAAATCCAGAGTTGCCTGTGTTACTGGTTTATAAGAAATCATTTTGTCCGAGTGCACCTTTGGAATTGCTTTTTGGACTCATTTTACCTCTTGCTTGAGAGATTTTTTTTTTTTTTGAAGAGTCAAGATGATGAACTGAAATAAGAACTGGCCTTTTGGTGGGACCAATTTTCTAAGATTAAAAATAAATATGTATTTTACTTTGTATATCTTCATTTATTTTTGACTCTATATATTTTGGAAAAGGCCTAGGGAGATCTACTTTTAACAATTGTTGCTTTAAGATACAGCATTTTGATTCCTAAGGTCTTCCTCAAAGCAATTTTCTAACATGTTTTACTAAATGCTTCTTTCTTCCTTCTCTACTATCACTGAATCACTGCCCAAATGTTAAACATTCCAAAGGTAAAGCATTAACAAATAGTCTTCAAGATGATGTTATTATCAGTGTTATTCTAACATCTCACAAGAATAGCTTTTTTTAACATACATATATACATATATAAATATATCACTATCTCCTGGAGTTCACTCAAACTCATGTCCATTGAGTTGGTGATGCCATCCAACCATCTCACCCTCTGCCTCCCCTTCCCCTCCTGCCCTCAATCTTTCCCAACATTGGGGTCTTTTCCAATGAGACAGCTCTTCGTCAGATTATTGGAGCCTCAGATTCAGCATCAGTCCTTCCAATGAATATTCAGGCTTGATTTCCATTAAGATTGACTGGTTTGAGCTCCATGCTGCCCAAGGAACTCTCAAGAGTCTTCTCCAGCACAATAATTTGGCAACCTGATTGGAAGAGCCAACTCACTGGAAAAGACTCTGATGCTGAGAAAGACTGAAGGCAGGAGGAGAAGGGGGCAACAGAGGATGAGATGGCTGGATGGCATCACAGACTCAATTGAAATGAGTTTGAGCAAACTCCAGGAGATGGTGATGGACAGGGAAGCCTGGTGTGCTGCAGTCCATGGGGTCACAAAGAGTCAGACACAACTGAGCAACTGAGCAACAATAAATTGAAAAAAAAGAACTTTTAGGTAAACTCTTTCTTACAGAAATAAGTTAGTTTCTTCAGATTTTGGTAATTGAAATTAAATGAAGTCAAATGAAGAGAATTCATTGACTATCTGGGTCATTTCAAATAGGATAAAATAGTGGAACTTTAATTGCTGGATGGGTGTAAGTTAACCTACCCTTGCCTTCTTAGGAGAGGAAGGCTAAAGCATAAGTTTCCAATCAGGAAATGCACAATTACTTGCTTCTTGGTTTTTACAAGAGATTAAGGTTTTTAAGGATTAAAGTTATAATCAGTCATAACTCTAGTTATTGTAACCAAGTTTCTTTATCGACTACATTGTAATCATGTGCTTAACCATGACTTTTTAAGTCTTTTGTCATTTATAGGCAATTTTTGTTGTACTCTGATGTTTTTGCAAAAGTGCTTCATCTTCAAGAAGATTTGCAGGAATAACTTTTGGACAGTGACAGGTCCCTGATAAATTTCAGATTATACTGCTGAACAGGGTAAAAAATAAAGGAATCCTAACTGAAAACCAATGAGGATAGGGATGGGGAAACAATGGAAACAGTGAGAGACTTTATTTTTTGGAGCTCCAAAATCACTGCAGATGGTGACGGCAGTCATGAAATTAAAAGATGTTTGCTTCTTGGAAGAAAAGCTATGACCAACCTAGACAGCCTGTTAGAAAGCAGAGACATTACTTTGCCAATAAAGGTCCATCTAGTCAAAGCTATGGTTTTTCCAGTAGTCATGTATGGATGTGAGAGTTAGACTATAAAGAAAGCTGAGTGACAAAGAATTGATGGTTTTGAATTGTGGTGTTGGAGAAGACTCTTGAGAGTCCCTTGGACTGCAAGGAGATTAAACTAGTCAATCCTAAAGGAAATCAGTCCTGAATATTCATTGGAAGGACTGATGCTGAAGCTGAAACTCCAATACTTTGGCCACCTGATGTGAAGAACTGACTCATTGGAAAAGACCTTGATGCTGAGAAAGATCGAAGGCAGGAGGAGAAGGGGATGACAGAAGTTGAGATGGTTGGATGGCATCACTGACTCAATGGACATGAGTTTGAGCAAGCTCCAGGAGTTGTTGATGGACAGGGAAGCCTGCCGTGCTGCAGTCCATGGGGTCGCAAAGAGTTGGACACAACTGAGCAACTGAACTGAACTAAACAGAAAACCTGATGGTTTCATAAAAAGATAACAAAAGGATTGGCTACTGAGTGAACTGGTGAATATAGTTATAATTTTCATGGGTTTTGTCTGGAATATTACTGGTTTTTATCTCTATTCTCCAGATAGAGGGAAGCCGTTCTCCTTAAGTTGGTTATGATTTATTTATTTTTATTTATTTTTTAAGTTGGTATTGATTTATAACAATTTGGTAAACTACATCTATAGAATTAAAACATGTTTCTTTTCTTACTGCCTGGTCCTTCCAGAAATTGAGGTCTCTTAGGTTCTGAGCAGACTTTCAGATGAATGGGAAAGACTCTCTTCTGGCATGGGCCAGGATCTCGGTATCTGAGGGACTGAGAAATTCACTCCGGCAAAGCCTGATAGCAGGCCTTGGGCACAACTTTCCTGGCCCCGAGGAACCTGTTGGGAAATCAGTCTGGGCTCCTTCTGCAGAGTTCCCCCTTAGCCAGTTTGGAGGAACCTATACAGTCAACTGACCGACCTGTTTTGCAAACAAATGAGTCTTGATTTGGCTGTGTTTGGATCTAGAGAAACTGCCACAGAGTATACTCATGAAGTGCGACTTTTGCTTGCTTTAAGTCTGCTGTTAAAAACACATGTGCAATGCTTGTGTGACAACTGGGTATAAGTGATAAAATGTGTAGCTTATAAAGTATTTCTCCATTGACATACCTCTGAGTCTGTTCATGAAATCTGAGTAATCGTTCCCCAACATGAATGACTAGATGAATATAAAGGAGGCTTAGCATCAAGGGCAGAGAAGGCAATGGCACCCCACTCCAGTACTCTTGCCTGGAAAATCCCATGGACAGAGAAGCCTGGTAGGCTGCAGTCCATGGGGTCTCGAAGAGTTGGACGCGACTGAGCGACTTCACTTTCACTTTTCACTTTCATGCATTGGAGAAGGAAATGGCAACACACTCCAGTGTTCTTGCTTGAAGAATCCAATGGATGGAGGAGCCTGGTAGGCTGCAGTCCATGGGATCGCACACAGTCAGACACAACTGAAGCGACTTAGCAGCAGCAGCATCAAGGGATATGGTCTGAACCTGGGGTAGGAGTCAACACCCCAGCATGGATGCTTTGATCATCAGTGGAAAAGGAAATGGCGACCCACTCCACTATTCTTGCCTGGGAAATCCCATGTGAACAGAGGAGCCTGGCAGGCTACATTCCAGAGAGTTGCAAGAGTCAGATATGACTTAGCAACTAAACCATCAAAGGGCTGATAATAATACCTAGCATGTAGTAAGGGTTCAATTAGTATTATCATTATTACCACAGGATGAAAAAAACAGGCAAGGGCCATTTTCTAAGGCTGAGATGGAAGAATGGCTTTAACTTTAAATGCATGTGTTACTATTTATGATGTATTTAGAGATCTCAAATATCAATACATTAGAAAGAATTATTAGGCTCACTGCAATACTAGTATTGATTTCAGGGAATAAGGTGTCTAGGTGAAAGTTCACAGAGGAATATGTTTTGTTGCAACACAAACTAGGCCAAAGTTCAGAGCTACAGTTGCAAAGCTTTTGATTCATCTTATCACACTACCAGTAAAACTTTTAGCACCACAAAGTGGACATAAAGTTGAACAGAAAATGACTCAAATCTAGAACAAAGGTCATCCCATGAACAATGAAAGGTGCCAGGCAAAAATGCTGCATGTTGAGTGTCACACAGGATATGATGATATGCTGCTCAAGATACTTGTGTGCAGTCTTGGCAAGAGTCAGATCATCCTCTCACTTTAGAAAAGATTTTCCATTTGCCCTAGATACTTTTACTCTCTGGCCTACTTCCCCAAGTATTTTACCTTAAACCAACAAGGAAAGGAAAAATGTTTCAAGTGCTCTGAGTTTATTATTCCCTTTTTCTAGAATCTGTCATCAGGGTCTAGCCTACTGTGTTCCCTCCTTGCCTCGCAAAGAAATGAAGCCATTCTTTCTTTCTCCTCCATAACTCTGCCTCTGTATTTCTGTCCTGCATCAGTGCACAGAGAGCCAAGATTTTGGCATCAGTTGATGGTAATCAGAACTTTAAAGTATTTAAGGAAACCTATTTGTGTTTCCTCTGAATGTTCTTCACATTGATCAACATATATGAAAGACCAGCAGAAAGGAAAATGATGGGGGAGCCACAGGAAAAAATAGCAGGTCTTCCAAGGATAGAGTGTGATAACAGGGAGAAAAATAATAGCAGCAGAATAAATACTAGAGAGAAGGAGTGGGATCAGGCAAAATGTGGGCTACAGGAAGGAAAAAGGCAGGAAGAATGGGAAGCCACTTAAAATGAAAGCTTAATGAGGTGATGTAGACTGCCTACAATAGTGCCTGGGACAAAGGGCGCATAGTATCCAAATATATTTATTAACTAGAAAGCAAGAGGAAAATGAAATGAAAGAATTCCCTGGAGGTCTCTGCTACCACTGGAAGGGGCACAGGTTCAATCTCTGGTGGTCAGGAAATAAAATCCTGCAAGCTGCCCAGGGTGGCCAAAAGAGAAAAGGGAAATTAAAAGAAAGGCCAGATATTCAATGTTTCCTTCTTTCTCCCTCTCCCCGCCCCCGCCCCAGTAACTGTTTCTTAAATAAATATCTAGCTGCTCTGATGATATACAAAAAAAAATCTGTTGCAGGTATTTTGAGCTAAATTCACATTGCATTTTTTTCATAATTCTATTTTATTTTAGCCTGCTACTGATTGTTCTAGGTCTAGCAGCAAGGAATTTCAGGATGTGATTGAGTTTCTCATTTTCTGGCAATGATCATATGAGAGGCAAATGAGAGCCTTTTACTGAAGGACTTTTTTAATGTGCAAAAATGAGAACAAATATTAAGAGGATTAAGTAATCCATAGTGGTTAAATAAAAATTGCAGTGTGGAAATTCATTCTTCATCCGATGAAACCAAAGTTCACTGTGAAACCAGGATTATACACAAGGTTCTGTGCTGAACTGTGGCATTAGGCCAGAACTCTTACTTCACGGTCAAGGCTCGGACTGTGCCTCAGTTCCCCGGTGCTGGTTGTGAAATACACAACCAATGAAAAGTGATTTCAAAGCACTTCTTGGGAATTCCCTGGTTGTCCAGTGGTTAGGACTTGGTGCTTTCACTGCCAGGACTGGGTTCAATCCCTGGTGGGGAAATAAGACCCTGACAAGCTTCATGGCAGAGCCAAAAAAAAAACTAAAGCATCCCTCAATAAAGATAGGAACTGGGGGTGGTGAATGCCAGGACTTTTTTTCCCAAGGGGAGAAACAAATGTGACAGAGGATGCCAATAAAACGCTCAAGAAGTCACCTGCTGTGGGGATGGGGGGAACCACCCGCGGGTCTCAGGCATGTAAGTGGGCCTTTGATCACCCACCTGCCCGCTGTCATACTCAGCACCGCCCATCCTCTCAGGCCAATGTTCCCCTTCCCCTATTCAAGTCAGCCAAAAAATGTACCATGCCACTGTTACTCCTCCTTCCAAATCTTAACAGTTTATTAACTTATGACCTATTAATCATTGATCGGGCAAGAACTTTTCTTCCCTTGGGTATCTGGGTGTGTATCCTATGCTACCCCTAGTAAAGCTTTCAGTGGAGTTTTCTGGAAAGCCCATCTTTAGCTGTTGTATGTCAATAACACAGAATTGTTAGTGATGAACGTAAATCATTTCTGAAAGTGCTTTGTGTATAAACTGCTAACTTCTCAGAGTTATCAGCTCTTTTGTACTATGACATCACAGAGACATGAAGAAGAGATATGATGAAGGAGGGAGGAATGAAAATGTCAGGAACATAAAAATAAAATATATTTAAATAATTTTATTGGCCACTCTCTTAGCAAGAAACAGATATAGCTGACAAATCTACAGTGTATTAAGGTAATACGAGGCCAGAACATTTTTTGTATTATTATAAGACCCCGATGCTGGCAAAGACAGAAGGCAGGAGGAGAAGCAGGGGATGACAGAGGATGAGATGGTTGGATGGCATCACTGACTCAATGGACATGAGTTTGAGCAAGCTCTGGGAGTTGGTGATGGACAGGGAAGCCTGGCATGCTGCCGTCCATGGGGTCACAAAGAGTCAGATACAACTGAGCAACTAAACAACTGGAAAATAAACTCACATAAAGATTATATCAGGTCATAGCTAATTTGTCAATTAACATATACATATTATGGGTTTTTGGTAAAAACTATATGGCTTTTATTTTGGTCATGTCACACAGCTTATAGGATCTCAGTTTCCCGAACAGGGATTCAACCTGGGCCACAGCAGTGAAAGCCTGGAATCCTAACCACTAGCCCACCAGGGAACTCCCTGAAACTATATGTTTTGTTTTTGCTAAATTAACCAGTCTCATATATTTAGAGAAATAATTTTTAACACAATAAAATAATGTGTCAACTAGGAAACTATGTTCTCCTGAGACCTGTGTCAGAAGACACAATGCTCCCTTGTGAATTCTTTTTAAAGTAACACTTGCTATTGTTAAAAAAGGGTTTTCAGAGTGGTTCTTAATGCCAACTTCTCATTTGAATCACCTGGGAAGTTTTGAAAACAATGTTAGTGCCAGGGCCCTTCTCTCAGTTTCTCACCCACTTGATGTTAAAATGGGCACAGGGAACAGTATTTTTAAGAGTTCTCCAGGCGATTCTAATATTCAACGTGTGTAGAATGGGAAAAAAAAACTCTCCCTTTTCAAACGGAGCAGGATCCTATGGTCTTTTCCTCCTCCCCACTGCCTCCAGAGTCCTCTGCCTGCCTTTTGTCTGTGGAAAACTTTAGTCAAAGAATAAGTTTAATCAGATAAATGAGAATACAAAAAAACAAAGGAAAACAGTCAAAGGAGACCAAATAATAATAATGTAATCATTAAGCATGGTCAAGGACCTTTAGTTCTTTCTCAAGGACTATAGATAATATTCTGAGCCACATCCTGTGAGCAGTCTTAAAGTTACTAAAACACCAGGGTGAAGAAGTTAACCCCATGATGACCAGACTGTACCCACGGCATAAGCTGCCCCAATTCTAAGAAGTGGCTTCAAAGAAATGGGAACAAAAGGATCCTAGAACTAAAGATTAACTATACCTAAAATAACCAAGATGATGCTGGTCAGACCACCAATGATCAATTTGAAGATGACCGTCAGAGCAAACTGTGCTGTTTCTGCCTGTAGCCCCCTCCTTCTGTCTGTAAAAGCTCTTGCCCCACTGGTTGCTGGGCCAGGAGTCAGCCTTTGGACAGACGTCCACCCTTCCCTCAGTTGCCAGCATCTGAAATAATCCAAACCTTCCTTTCCACCAACCTGGCCTGTTTATTGGCCTTTGGGCAGTGAGCAGCTGGACCTCACAAACTCTTTTGGTAACACCTTCACCCTTTGAACCACTGGCCCTCAATGCTCCTGCCAGAGGTAGCCACTGCTGCCAGGCTGTTAGGAAATCCATGTGGTGCCTATACACACCCTACCTTTAAGAAATATGGCACCTATATGTATATCCCAATGGCAACTCCCTCCAGTATTCTTGCCAGGAGAATCCCATGGACAGAGGAGCCTGGCAGGCTACAGTCCATGGGGTTGCAAAGATTTGGACATGACTGAGTGACTGAGCAGGTTGGCACATTGGCCCATAAATGTGGTATGGTGATTAAGAACAAAGGCCATGAAATCCAGACTACTGCATTTACATATCAATTTTTCCAAGCAGTAGCTAAAATTTGGACAAATGATTTAACTTCTCTCAGCCTGTTTGCTCATCTGTACCTTGGTGATAAGTACCTACCTCTGAGGGTTTTTATGAAGATGAAATGAGAAACTCCATTTTAAAGTGCTCAACAGATGTTAACCACTACAACTTCCTTCACTTTTCTGTACCTAGTAGTTTTCTAACAATTTATCTTCCAGATAATTTTGTATCAGTTCCTATAAACATACTCCTTTCTTTTAATAGCTGCTGTAATTCATTGTAAGATGTGAAAATTTAACCAGTGCCTGTTGATTGGCCTTTAGGTCACTTCTAGTCTTTTGCTACCACCAATTGTGCAGTAAGTATCTCCTTACACAGATATTTGTGCATGTGTGCAAGTACCCTGGTAGTTCAGTGGCTAAGTTCCACATTCCCAATGCAGGGGGCCCAGGTTCAAGCCCCAGTCAGGGAATTAGATCCCACATGCAACTAAGATCCAGAGGAGCCAAATAAATAAATATCTGGGCTTCCCTTGCGACTCAGACGGTAAAGAATCTGCCTGCTATGCAGGAGACCCAGGTTCAATCCCTGGGTCAGGAAGATCCCCTGGAGAAGGGAATGGCTACCCACTTTAGTATTCTTGCCTGGAGAATTCCATGGACAGAGCCTGGTGGGCTACAGTCCACGGAGTTGCAAAGAGTCGGACATGACTGAGCAACTAATATGAAAGCCACAAGTATTATACATCTTCAGGAAAAATGTCTAGGAGAATAACTGCTGTGTTTAAAATTTGACAGATTGCCAAACTGTCTTTCCAGAAAGTATAAACAAGTATACACTTCCAATAAGAATATATAAGAATGCTGAACCTATTATCAAATTTGTGGATATCTGCTAATCTACACGAAAATAGCTTTCTTTGTAGCTTTAGTGTGCATTTCTTTTATTATGAAGATTCTGAATCTTTTCTAGAATCTGGGGAGACATTTGTTAACAACAAGATGCAAAAGTTTCGTGACAGAGATTTGCCTACAATGCTCCGGGTTAAGGAAGAGGGTCAGATAAAGCTCCACAGAGGAGGTGGCATTTGAAGGAGGCCTTGAAGGATGAATGGGAATTCTGCCACTTGAGTGCTTTGATCCTGGTACATCAGAAACAAAGGCTCAACTACTGCATGTCGACTTAATTGGCAAAATTAGGACATTCGCAGAATACATGTTTTGGATAGCTAAGATTTCTGATGACATACAGCAAGAGAACTGGCGCACAAATACCAGTACATGACTAAGCAAACCACAGAATCAGACAGTCAGACGTGGCAGGCCCTGGAGTTCCAAATGGGAGCTTTGTAACTCACAGCTGGTTTCTTATACTTCCTGCATGTTGAGCGACACCTAATGGCCAAATAGAAAAAAGTCTGTTTTCGGTATTTTATTTTCAAGAAAAAATCCTTTTTAGTAACATGAGCATAACAAAAAAACAAACAAAACACTTTACTTCCAGATTTATGGAAAGACAAAGTCTTATTTCTCCCTTTGAACAGAGGGGGAAGATGAACAAAAATTAATTTGTTTGATATTGTGCTGTTTGATATGGCACCAAATGATACTGGGTGTGGAGGGAAAGACATTAGAATTAGAAGACATCTTAGACCTGAATTCAAGGCTTTCATTTTATCAATGAGGACATTTACTTCCAGAAAGAAATTATTTGCCCAAAGCTATGCAGCTAGTGAGTTATTGGTGCTCTAATATAGTTATAATTTGGGTACAACAAAGTGAATAATAGTGAATATCTACAAATCCATTTGCAAAGCATAAGATGAAAAAGACAAAGACTTTTCATTACACTAACACCTACTAATCCATAGTGTGGGCATGTATGGGATTTAGTGCTATCTGTAACATTTGAGATAACGAAGTAGTCAGTTATTGGTCATTAGAATGAGGTATTTGATTTTTCAGACCATTTTTTTTAGATCAAAAATAGGCAAGTTCCTATGGATGCCAGACTATAGTTCAAAAAATTCAAGGAAAAATTTGACCTCTAGGGACTCTCCTGGTGGTCCAGTGGTTAGAATTCCATGCTTCCTATGTAGGGGGTGCAGATTCAATCCCTGGCTAGGGATCTAGGATCCCCCATGCTGTGGGGTGTGGCCAAAAGGGAAAAACAAACAAACAGCATGAAGACAGGCAAAGTTGAGTGAGGAAATGAGGATCAATCCACAACATAAATCAGTCAATCTCTAAACATTTATTGACCCCTTGTGTGGGGCCACCATCATAGAGATTCTGAGGAACACAACACTCTGTAGAGCAAAGAACAAGGCACAGCAAACTCACTTCTCCAATCTGTTGATCTGAGTCAAGTAAAAGGCAGCTTAAAAATGGAAAAATTCACAACAATATAACCACAACCCTGGGAAATTGATTTATTATTTATTGAATGAGTATTTATTGCGTATCCACTATGTACCAGTGCTAAGGATACTGCAGGAAGCAAGACCCAAACTCTCATGGAGCTTGTAACATGGTAATTACACGCTAACAACTATGACAAGTTCTACTAAGAGAAAGTACAAGCGCCATAATTACAAAACATTGATAATTTATTGAGTGCTAGCTGTGTACCATGCACTACTCTTGGTATTTTACACCTTAAGTCCTTTAATACTCACAAGCAGTCCTATAACACAAGTTCTTTATCCTCATTTTATGAATGAGAAAATTGAGAAGCAGAGAAGCTTGTTTAACTTGCTCCAGGATACACAGATGGGCAAGTGTATCCTTGGACAAAAAGAGAATATCATGGAGATGTAACATAGTCACGAGAATTCAGGTGTATGTAAAGAAGAAGCGTAATTACTATCCATTGCAGATACGTCCACTTCAGAACTCTCTACTGCTGCTGCTGCTAAGTCACTTCAGTCGTGTCCGACTCTGTGCAACCCCATGGACGGCAGCCCACCAGGCTCCCCCGTCCCTGGGATTCTCCAGGCAAGAACATTGGAGTGGGTTGCCATTTCCTTCTCCAATGCATGAAAGTGAAAAGTGAAAGGGAAGTCGCTCAGTCGTGTCTGACTCTTCGAGACCCCATGGACTGAAGCCTACCAGGCTCCTCCATCCATGGGATTTTCCAGACAAGAGTACTGGAGTGGGTTGCCATTGCCTTCTCTATCAGAACTCTCTGCTGAGCTCCAAATCCATAAATGCCTACAGACCAACTCCATCTGAATGTCCAATAAATAGGTACTTCAAATCAATATATCCAACTTTAAAGTCTTCCCCTCCATGTAGGCTATTCTTCCTATGTTTTCTATTTCAATAAATTCACTTAGTTACCTGGGCCATCAATTTTACCCAACATTGGTTTTGGACAATGGGAGCAAAAGTCAACACATGAAAAAGACAAATAAAATCTTCGTATTATTATAAAAACATTTTCAATCTTGCAAACCTCCTGAAAATTCTCAGAGACCCCACGGGTTCAGAGACTACACTTTGAAAACTGCTGTTCTGGCTATGAAATCTCCTGTTAGGTGTGGACATTGCAAATGTCTTTCTTTTCCAATCTATCTTTGCTCCAGAAAATTAAACAAGTGATATCTTAATGTATCTCCTGATAAATTTGCTTTAGAATGACTTTAAGTGCTTTAGTAAATGCAGCTTCCCAAAGCCCAAACCATATTTACTTAATTAGAATGGGGAGAAGGGGGGATTTCCATTTTTAACAACTTTTGAGGAGGATTTTTAAGCATTCTGGTCCGTTGTTTTCTAAAATCAATCCTTTTAGAAATGTTTATTTTTAAGGTGTTGAAGAAATCATTTTTTCTTCTTTGTTTGGGCTAAGTAGTTTATTAGAGAACACCAGGATTACAAAGAACTTGAATTTGGCATTGGAGCCCTGCTTCTAGCCAAAGTGAAAGTGAAGGTGAAGTCCCTCAGTTGTGTCCGACTCTTTGTGACCCCATGGATTGTAGCTTACTAGGTTCCTCTGTCCATGGGATTTTTCAGGCAAGAATACTGGAGTGGGTTGCCATTTCCTTCTCCAGGAGATCTTCCCAACCCAGGGATTGAACCCAGGTCTCCCGCATTGTAGACAGACGCTTTATCATCTGAGCCACCAGGGAAGTCCAAAGGCAGGACAATGTTGAGAAAGCACTGGATGTACTGCATCGGCCATCTAGATGAGCCTGTCTCCTTTTTCTTCTATTTGGCCACGTTGGGACTCTGACCTCTCACATTCCCAGCACAGGCCAGGGAACTGTAGACAGAGAATGTTGCCTGGCATTCCAGTGAAGAAAGAATGTTGCCTACTATCGAGTTCTACAAGGATCAAGCCATTGGCCACTGTAGCCAACCACCAAGGACAGTGTGTCCCGTGGGGAATTCAAGATACAGAAAAACAGGAAGTATTCTGTGCTTTGGATCCTGGCCCTAGATAGTTAAGATGCATTCCTAAGAAATAATTTTAATGAACCCAGATCCTTGTATCTTCTCATACATGTATACCTAGAAAAGCACTAAAATCATTAACTTGAGATGTCGGTTGTGATTAGCAGTAATCTTTTGAGGTTCAACCACATTTTTTTTCCCAGAAAAAAAAAAAAAGAAAGACCTCCTAAATATCCTGGCTCCTCCTTTAGCTCTTGGGAGCAGTTCCTCAGAGCAGTACCGAGAGTCCTCGGTAAGATCCAGGAATAAAACTTAACTTGCAGCTTTTAGATTATGAGGTTTTTCTTCAGTCAACAGAACCATTCCCACACTGGCACAATCGAGAGAGAACACGGCTATTTCCTTAGCTCTTCTTTCCTCTCTTTCCTTCTATAATGACCATGCAATATTTTCAGAAATGGCATTTCAGCAGGGATAGAAGGAAAAAGAGAGGTAAAAACAGGGCAGGCATTAGCAAAAACCCTCTTCCCCAGGACTGTCTCCTTTGCTGTTACCAATGAAGGCTTGTGAACTCCGACTTAGCTGAGTTAATTTCATGCATAAAAATGAGTTATAGGAGAAAAGGGAACCCTCTGGCACTCTTTGTGGGAATGTAAACTGGTACAGTCATTATGGAGAACAGTATGGAGTTTCCTTAAAAAAAAATAAATAAATAAAAACACTGAAAAAACTACCATATGACCCAGAAATCCCACTCTTGGGCAAATATCTGGAGAAAACCGTAGTTCAAAAAGACAGTTGTACCCCAATGTTCACTGCAGCACTATTTACAATAGCCGGGACATGGAAGCAAACTAAATGTCCATCAACAGGTGAACAGATGAAGATATGATAGCTCTGTACATATGTGATACATATATACAAAGGAATATTACTTAAGCATAAAAAGGAATAAAATTGGGTCATTTGTAGTGATGGGGTTGGACCTAGAGTCTGTCATACAGAGTGAAGTAAGTCAGAAAGAGAAAAACAAATATTGTGTATTGATGCATATGTATGGAATCTGGAAAGACGGTTCAGATGAGCCTGTTTGCAGGGAGGAATAGAGATGCAGCAGTAGAGAATGGTCATGTGAACACGGGAGGGAAGAAGATGAGACGAACTGGGAGAGTAGGCCTGACGTGTAAACACCACTGTGCATAAAGCAGATGGCTGGTGGGAAGCTTCTGTACGGCACAGGCAGCACAGCTTGGTGCCCTGTGACGACCTAGACAAGTAGGAAGGGCGGGGGGGCGAGGAAGGGACGTTTGAGAGAGAAGGGGTATGTGTATACATGTTTCACTTCGCTGTATAGCAGAAACTAACATAACATTGTCAACCAATTATACTCCAATTAAAATAAAAACGAGTTGTGTGTGTTGAAATGCTTTTTAAAAATCACAGACTACTGGATCCTTCTCTAGCAATAAAGATTCCTTAACATTCACGATTCTAATGTAGGTGGCCCTCGGGCCACACTGTGGGAAACAATGGCTTAAACCTGGCCAAGGAAAACTGCATGAATCTGTGAGGACATGTGGTCTCTTTTGAAATCTAGTGGTTGGTGACTGAATATTGATAGCTTTGTTTTCCCAATTAGTGGAAATTATCCCTGCTGGAAGTAACTGATTCATTTTGGAAAGAGTGTGTTCAGTAATCTTTGAAGCACAGAAACGTTTTTTCCATTCTTTGTGTGCAAACAGACTGTTGGCCTTCTTCAGGGACGCAGGCCCAGACAATACCTCGGCAGGCCCTTTCAGATGGCACTTTTTCACAGATGAAACTAGGTCAAGGAGAAAATTCAGAGCAGTTTGAAGCAGGAGAGAAAAAAAAAGATCCAGAAATGCAACATAAAGCTGAGGGCCACCGGAGACATCCATCCGCTTTGTTTGCCCTGGTGAAGGCTGATGGTTTGTCACATGAATCTCAGGCCTTCCTGTTCTCTGCAGCTGCCTTCTGAGTCACTGTGGGTGACCATGGAGGGTGCCCTAACTGTCAGGGAACATAAGACCAACCGACTGACTGTATGACTTTTAGGTGAGGCCATTGTGCCAGGCCAATTTGAAATTAAAGAGCAAATTTAACTGCATCATTGCCTATTCTCATTCAAGAACTTCTCTAGTTTAGATTTGCCTATCACTGCAAATCAGCAGAAGGCACAAAAAACAAGCTAGTAAGTGGAATTTGCATCTGGTTAGTTTGAACTGGTTCCAGTCCTATTAGTCACTAAGATCATTTAAGGGTGGAGTTCACTAGCAAGATAAACATTAAACCAAAAGCAGCACTTCCTTATAACAGTTGGTGTTTCCTAAGAAGTCTGTAAAATGAAAACCCAGATGCCTAGGTAGGCAATAATATAGTTAGAAAAGCCAGCCTTTACTTTTCTCTTTCCTCTGGCCTCAGCTCTTGCAGAATAGTGTTGAGTATATTATGCGTGCTCAGTCACTTAGTTGTGTTCGACTCTTTGTGAACCCATGGCTTTTAATCTGCCAGGCTCCTCTGTCCATGGCATTTTTCAGGCAAGAATACTGGAGTGGATTGCCATTTCCTCCTCCACGGGATCTTTCTGACCCAGGGATTGAACTGGCTTCCCCCGTGGCTCCTCCATTGGCAGATGGATTCTTTACCACTTGAGCCACCTGGGAAGCCCTGGGTATATTATACTCATGAATCAAGATTTTTCGATTAATTACATTTATATTGTATGAAAGCCTCCCCCAAACTAACCAAGATATAATACATTTGAGCATGGAGTCCTGTCTCTATCCCTCAATCCAATGCCTGGATGTAAGAGGTGCTTAATAAAGCCCTGACTGTGTGATCAACTTATTAGTTGTACAACAAAGTTATAATAATTAATTCACTTCTCTGAGCCTCCATTTTCATTTCTGTGATCACGAAGGAAACCTTCTGCCTACCTTGCACAATTTTTGTTGTGGATCAAATAAAATAGTAAGTACTGAAGATTTGCTTTCTTATAGCAGAAAAATGCATTAAATATCTCTGAAATGCTAGATAAGAAACTGTGACTAGTAGTTATCTCTGAGTGACGGAACACAGAGACGGGGTCAAGGCTAGGCAAAAGATTTTATTGTATATACAGTACTTTCCATTGCATAAAAACAATACATATGCACTAGTGATTAGTATGAAATTTAGGCTTTAATAAAATCTTCATGAAAATCCAGAAGCATGCTATTTCATTTACACTCAGATCCACTGTTTTGGCTGCAATGCCTTGTAACAGAGTCTGAGAATTAAAACTGCACAGTAGAAAGTTGCATATCTTTTAAAGTTACATTTCTCTTTCTTTTGTTTTTCAATTAAAGCATAACTGCTTTACAATATTGTGTTAGTTTCAAATATATAGCAAAGTGATTCAGTTATACATATATATACTTTTTTTTCAGATTCTTTTCCATTATAGGTTATTATAAGATATTGAATATACTTCCCTGTGCTTTACAATAAATCCTTGTAGTTTATTTTATATATAGTGGTATGTATCTGTTAGTCCCATACTCCTAATTTATCCAACCTTCTTTTCCCTTTGGTAACCATAAGTTTGTTTTCTGCATTTGCGGGTCTGTTTCTGTTTTATAAATAAATTCATTTGTATTATTTTTAAGATTCTACATTTTAGTGATATGTAATTCTCTTTTTCTGTCTGACTTATTTCACTAAGCCTAATACTCTCTAGGGCCATGTTCCTGTAAATGGCAATATTTTACTCTTTTATGGCTGAGTAATATTCCATTGGGATATATATATTAATATATGTACACCACATCTTCTTAAGCCAATAAGCTGCTGATGGGCACTTAGGTTGATGGGCACTTGACTATTGTAAATAGTGTTGCTATGAACATTGGGGTGGAGTTACATTTCTTATCTGATGAAAATCAATGCCCTTTAACTTTTTATACAATAGAACATTAGTTCAAAGACTCTTGAAAAAGCAAAACTGAAAGAACAGCATGGAATTTATATACTGGAATCTGATACAGTCAGTACCTATAAATCATTGGACTATAAAGAAAGCTGAACACCGAAGAATTGATGCTTTTGAATCGTGGTGTTGGAGAAGACTCTTGAGAGTCCCTTGGACTGCAAGGAGATCCAACCAGTCCATTCTAAAGGAGATCAGTCCTGAATGTTCATTGGAAGGACTGATGTTGAAGCTGAAACTCCAATATTTTGGCCATCGGAAAGAGCTGACTCATTTGAAAAGACCCCGATGCTGGGAAAGATTGAAGGCGAGAGGAGAAGGGGATGACAGAGCATGAGATAGTTGGATGGCATCACCGACTCAATGGACATGAGTTTGAGTAAACTCTGGGAGTTGGTGATGGACAGGGAGGCCTGGCGTGCTGCAGCCCATGGGGTGGCAAAGAGTAGGACACAACCGAGCAACTGAACTGACCTGAAGCACTTTTTATCCTGAGAAAGTCTGAACAGAAAACAAGACTGTGTAGTAACTTAATCCAATAGAAAACATATCATAAGCTTATTGTGTACAAACAAAATTTGCTTATTTAATATTTTGATATATGTACAACCTCTTTTTTGATTAGACCATTGAAACTGGGGTGAGATCTCTGAAAATTAGAACTGTATCATAGAATTGCATCTGAAATATACAAATCCTCACCTGGATATTTCAATAGTATGGCAATAACTACTCTATAACCTTTAAAATCTGAATAGAAGTGATGGTCAATATACAGTACTATATATAAAATAGATAACTAATAAGGACCTACTGTATAGCACAGGGAACTCTACTCAATACTCTATAATGGCCTACATGGGAAAAGAATCTAAAAAAGAGTGGATATATGTTTATGTATAACTGATTCACTTTGCTGTCGACCTGAAATAACATTGTAAATCAACTACACCCCACTTAAAAAGTCTTAAAAGAGAAGTGATGGTAAAATCTCCCTTAAACTTCTCTTTTCCAGTAAACTTTAATTCAGCACTTTGAATCTTTAGTTACCCAGAAAAGGACTGGGTAATAAATGTAGCAATCACAGACTAGTCATCAACACTGTTTTAAGGAGAATATGCATTCCTTAAACAACTAAAGAGGAAACTAAGAAGGAAAAAGGCAGAATCTGTTTCCTCATAAGGAAGATACAACCATTACTGACCCTTTATTATTTGAGTATCTCCTTCCCATTAACCTCAAAAGATTATCATGTCTCTTCCTTAAGGTCAGGAAACCTTAGGGTTCTGTCCTGCTCTGTGCCTAAAGTCACAAGTTGATCTTATCCTCAAAACTTTAAAATCCTTGTCTTTATTTTGAAATAATAATAATAATAGGAGAACACAGTGTATTTGTTGCAAAACTATAGAATCTTGAACTGAAAGAAGCTTAAAGATGATCTCAATAAGTAGTTATTAAATTTTTTTGGCAGAACTCTTTTACTCAAACAAAAATATAAGTAAGATGAAAGCTAAACAGCTTTGGTGGAAGAAAGCTAAGTGTTTGAATGCCTGCCTGCTGGTCTCCTATCCTCTCCCTTGCAGTCCTTCAGGGAAGCCCTAGGACTCCACAGTGCAACTTGAACACTGACCGAATCCAGCTTCATTTCACACATGGGGAAACCTCAGGAACTTTCTGAGTTCATTGCAAATTAATAGCAGATTAAGGGGTTTCCCTGGTAGCTCAGTGGTAAAGAATCTGCCTGCCAAGGCAGGAGACACGGATTCAATCCCTCATCCTGGAAGTTCCCACATGCCATGGAGCAACTAAGCCCACGCTCCTCAAGTATTGAGCCTGTGCTCTGGAGCCCTGGAACCACAACTACTGAGCCCACGTGCCACTACTGTTGAAGCTCATGTGACCTAAAGCCTGTGCTCTGCCACAAGAGAAGTCACTGAAATGAGAAGCCTGAGCACTGCATCTAGAGAAAGTAGCCCCTGCTCAATGTAACTAGAGAAAAGCCTGAGCAGCACTGAAGACCCAGCACAGCCAAAAGTAAAGTAAATTAAATTAAAAAACAGCAGACTCAGGACCCCTTATTCATTGTTATATATTTGTAATCATAACAACATTTATTGAGTGATATATTTGAGCTTAATACAGCTTTAAATTTTTCACTTGCATTATTTCATTTATTCCGTACAATAGCAATCTGAGGTACTGCTAAGATTTATCTATTTTTAATTGAAGTATAGTTGATTTACCATTTTTCAGGTATATATATAATAAACACACAATCTTTTTCAGATTCTTTTCCATTATAGGTTATTATAAGATATTGAATATAATTTCCTGTGCCATATAGTAAACCCTTGTTTATCTGTGTTATGTATAGTGGTATGTATCTGTTAATTCCATACTTTTAATTTATCCTCCTCCCCCTCCCCCTCTGGTAACCATAAGTTTGTTTTCTATGTCTGTGAGTCTGTTTCTGTTTTGCAAATAAGTTTGTGTCATTTTTTTTTTAGATTCCATATGTAACTCATATCATATGATATTTGCCTTTGTCTGATTTCTTCATTCAGTATGATAATCTCTAAGTTCATCCATATTGATATAAATGACATTATTTCATTCTTTTTATGGCTGAGTAATATTCCATCAGGTGTTCCCATCTTCTCTATCAATTCATCTGTTGATGGACATTTAGGTTGCTTCCATGGACATTAGGTTGCTTCACTATTGTGAACAGTGCTGATAAGAACACTGGCATACATATATCTTTCCAAATTAGAGCTTTCATCTTTTCCAGACAGATACGCAGGAGTGGGATTGCTGGATCATATGGCAACTCTATTTTTAGTTTTTTAAGGAACCTCCATGCTGTTCTCCATAGTAGCTGCACTAATTTATTTATTTTTTGCTGCACCAATTTATAATCCTACCAAAAGTATGAGGGTTCCCTTTTCTCCACACCCTAAGATCGATTTAATAGATAAGAAAAGTGAAGCAAGAGAAAATAAGTAAATTGCCCAAGGTCTCACAGATACTATATTGTCTTCCTAGACTTCAGTTACTTCATCTGTAAGGAGCTGGATAATTTCTGAAATGCCGGCTGGTGTGTACCTCTAACATTCCATTGTCTTAGGATTCCAAGTTGTGAGGCAGGTTCTTCCACTATAAATTGTTCCTTGAGAAGGAATTACATTATTTTGAGACATAAATGTTTGATGTGTACAGAGGGAAATTTAGAAAGTTTTTTATTGATTGATTTACTTGGGGCTGTGCTAGGTTTTTGTTTCTGTGGGCTTTCTCTGCTTGGGGCAAGTGGGAGCTACTCTCTAGTTTTAGTGCTCCGGCTTCTCGTTGTGGTGGCCTCTCTTGTTACAGGGTGTGGTCTCTAGAGCACAGGCTCAGTAGTTGTGGTGTATGGGCTTAGCTGCCCAGAGGCAAGTGGAATCTTCCTGGAACAGGGATTGAACCTATATCCCCTGCATTGGCAGGTTACAGGACCACCAGGGAAGTCCAACAGAGGAACATTTTAAGATGCACTTGTTTCAATTCATCAGTCTAATAATCCTTCACCTGTGATCAAGTACTGCCATTGACCCAGGGTCTGTTGATGCAGTAAATGATATAGTGGTGGGTGGGTGCTTTGTAGTTAGAGAACAATGAGGTAGGAGGAGGTGAGACAAAAACCTTTCTTTCAGAAGATTATTTAGTAGTAGTAAAAAGATGCTGATTGTGCCTGTTAAACTTCTATGAGTTTGAAAACAGGCAAGTGGCAGTCAATATGATAATGGCAAATCTGCAGCAATTTTTGCTATGCAAATGGTATAAATCTATTAAGACTATGCAAGGTTTTCTTTTATGATCTACTTGGTTAAAAGCATAACTTTCTGTGTCAGGAACAAAACGTTAGCCAAATAACTCTGGACCCATTGAGAAGACCTTGTAAACAGAAAAGCAGTATTTTTATAAAGATAACAGGTTCTTGAACTTTGACCATACATACATAGACCAATCGTACATACATAGACCAACTTTGATCAATCATACATAGAGATGATTACATCTGACATCAAAGTACCATGACTCATCAATCTTTATTTTACTGTTTCAAATAACATTTAAACTCAAGAATAGTTCACTACTTCCCTTGGCTTGAATCTCCTACACACAGGGTTAGATTTCTTACTTCTCTTATGTATACATGTCAATCTAAAGAACACGTTTCTCAGTCAAGCAGTAAAATTACTGTGATTTGTTTAAAATATTAATTATAATTTTGTTCTGCCTCTGAACTTACCCTCCCTTCCAGCCTCATCTTCTCCCCTATTTACTGTGTATCCTTTTATCCAGTAATTTCCAATTTCTTATAGTTCTCCAATATTAAACTTTTCACGTCTCTATACTTTGGTACTTGCTGTTTCCTCTAACTGGAAAAGCTTCTTCTCTTTCTGTTCTTTGCCCAAAAGGCCTGGTTAATCCGTATTCACCTTTTACTATTCAGCTGACATATCTCTTCCTCTTGGAATCCTTTACTATTATAAAACTTCAATGAATATCCTGGTATATATCTTTCTTTTTTTCTTGTACATATCTTTGCACACATTTGTCATTGTGCCCTTAGTGGAAATTATTAGAGGTGGAGTTACTGTGACAAAGATTATTCACTTGAGAGTGCCCAGGTAGTCTAATGGTTAGATTCTGGGCTTTCACTGCTGTGGCCAGGGTTCAATCCCCAGTCAGGGAACTGAGATCCCATAAGCCACGTGGTGTGGCCAAAAAAAAGAAAGAAAGGAAGGAAGACTATTCGTTTGTACATCTTTACATACATCAAAGCTTTTACTCTCAAAATAGTCAGGTATGATAAACTGTTTATGAAGTCAATCAGTTCCTGACTTGCCAACGATAGCACAAACAACTGGCCCTTCTGCTTCACCCTTCCTGCCCCTGAGCTCCCCTGGCGCTGATATTGCTTCCTTTACACAAATGGGCTGGTTTCTGTTTCAGGGGGAGCCTGTAAAGATCTGGCCCACCTTCTTTCCTTGTGCTGGACAACTTCCCTTCTACCACTCTGGTGCCCTGGAACTGTCCACTTGCCTTATCATCTCCTACCATTCATTCTCCAGGCTGTAGAGTATATTTGTGTGCGTGCGTACTAAGTCATGTCAGTCATGTTTTACTCTTTACAACTCTATGGACTGTAGCCCACCAGACTCCTCTGTCCGTGGGATTCTTCAGGCAAGAATACTGGAGTGGGTTGTCATGCCCTCCTCCAGGGGATCTTCCCAGTCCAGGGATCGAACTCTCATCTCTTATGTATCCTGCATTGGCAGGCGGGTTCTTTACCTGGGAAGCCCAGAATATAAGTTTGCTGCTGCTGCTGCTGCTGCTGCGAAGTCACTTCAGTCGTGTCCGACTCTGTGTGACCCCATAGACGGCAGCCCACCAGGCTCCCCCGTCCCTGGGATTCTCTAGGCAGGAACACTGGAGTGGGTTGCCATTTCCTTCTCCAGTGCATGAAAGTGAAAAGTGAAAGTGAAGTCACTCAGTCATGTCCGACTCTGTGCAACCCCATGGACTGCAGCCTACCAGGCTCCTCTGTCCATGGGATTTTCCAGGCAAGAGTACTGGAGTGGGGTGCCATTGCCTTCTCCGAATATAAGTTTAAGAGGAGCCAAATGGTCAGATTTCAGAGGCTTCAAGAGGCCCTGGAGCTATGATTTACTATATCAGTGGCTTTCAAGGTAATGCCCTAGGGTTTTCAGAGATGCTCTGAGGGCCTCTAAAGGGAGAGAGGGAAGGAGGAAAAGGTCAAAACCAAAGCTCCAGTTGCCCTGTCCTGCACATCGACCAGGGTCCAGTTTGTCTGTTTTATATGCACTGTGCTCAGGTAAGTTTTCATTTAAAGAAAAAACAAACAAATAAAAAAAATTCTAATGCTTAAAAACAGTTTTAACATGATTTACGATCTTACCAAGCTTTGATGGACTGGCCTAGTAACCTCACCTTACCGTCAAGTTTCAACTTTGGTCTCTTGAAAAATGCATTCATTCACTTATTCCTAATGTAACCATTTGACCTGGTTTATCTGAGACTTTCTAGGTTTTAGCACTGAAATTTCTATGTCCTGGGAACCTCATTGATCCCAAGCAATGTTACCTTATTCCATTTATTCTTTCCACCCACTTATTAAAAAAATCACTGAGCAGTCATCTGCTGTGCACTGTACTAAGCACTGTTACAGTCCTCTTAGCCCAGCTGTGAGATGCAGGAGTGAAGAAACTTACAGAAAATTCCATTCCAAGTCACCATATAACAGATCCCCACTGAGAACCACCCAGGGAGCTTAGTCATCCCCCCAAACTTTGGACAATGACAGTGAAGAGTTGTTTTAAGTTATCAAGTCTTAAGGTGGTTGGTAACACAACCGTAAGTGATTGGAATGATATTCACTTCACAGACGGGAAATGGAAAATGCTTAAGTAACTTGTCCAAATCAAAAAGAGCTAGGTGCTTCCCTGGTGGTCTAATGGTTAGGAATCCACCTGCCAATGCAGCAAACATGGGTTCTATCTTTGGTCCAGAAAGATACCATATGCTGCAGAACAACTAAAGCTCATGTGTTGCAACTACTTTGCCAGTGCTCTGGAGCCTGCAAGCCACAATTACGGAAGCCCATGCACCCTAGAGCCTATAAGCCACAACAAGAGAAGTCACTGCAATGAGAAGTCCAAGCACCGCAACCGGAGTAGCCCCCCATTGCTGCAACTAAAGAAAGACGGCATGCAGCAATGAAGACCCAGCATAGCCAAGAATAAATGAATAAATAAATCTTGCTGCTGCTGCTGCTAAGTCGCTTCAGTCGTGTCTGACTCTGTGCGATCCCATAGACGGCAGCCCACCAGGCTCCCTCATCCCCGGGATTCTCCAGGCAAGAACACTGGAGTGGGTTGCCATTTCCTTCTCCAATGCATGAAAATGAAAAGTGAAAGTGAAGTCGCTCAGTTGTGTCTGACTCTAGCAACTCCATGGACTGCAGCCTACCAGGCTCCTCCATCCATGGGATTTTCTAGGCAAAAGTACTGGAGTGGGTACCATTGCCTTCTCCAAATAAATCTTAATAAATCTTTAAAGAACGGAAAAAAAAAAAAAACCAGCTATAAAAGTAGCAGTATCAGGATTTAAGCCCAAGCAGTTTAGCTCTCGGAGAAGGAAATGGCAACCCACTCCAGTACTCTTACCTGGAAACTCCCACGGATGGAGGAGCCTGGTAGGCTGCAGTCCGTGGGGTTGCTAAGGGTCAGACGTGACTGAGCGACTTCACTTTCACTTTTCACTTTCATGCATTGGAGAAGGAAATGGCAACCCACTCCAGTGTTCTTGCCTGGAGAATCCCAGGGACGGCGGAGCCTGGTGGGCTGCCGTCTATGGGGTCACACAGAGTCGGACACGACTGAAGTGACTTAGCAGCAGCAACAGCAGCAGTTTAGCTCTAGGATCTGTGTTTGTAACCACTGAACTGCCCTGCCCTTTGCATTAAATTTATACACACACACAAATTTTAAAATTGTCATTTTTTTCTCCTATATCTATCAGGGTTCACACTGCTCATCCCCCAGGCACTGTTATAGTTACAAAGAAGTAAGTAAGTCAGTGTGGACCATCAAGAGCAACACCACAGAGGAGGACATTTAAGCTAGATCTTGAAGGATGCCAGAAATTATTATGCAAGAAATAGGGAAGAAAAAGGCAGTAGAAGGGAAATACTGAGGGGTACAAAGAGAAAGGTGTCAGGAACTAATGCTGGGAAAGTGTGCTAGAGTAAGGTGGTGAACAGTCTTTACATCAAACAAAGGAGCGTGAATTTCATCTTACAACTACAGGGAGCAATTAAAGGTTTTTCAACAAAGATATGATAGATAAAAGATAATTTTGGAAGCAGCATGGAGATAACTACAGAGAAAAAATAGAGACCAAATAGATAAGTTGATACAGACCGGGTGCAGGAGGATGAATACCTTAAGAAGCAGGAAATGGAGGAGGTGGGCTTGAGAGATATTTCTAAAGTGTGACTGACAAGACTGGGCAACCAATTAGACTACAGAGATATGAGAGAGGCCATCCCTTAGATGAATTCAGTGTTTTGATAGTTCGGTTGACGGGTTGAAACTTCACCTGCAACTCAATAATACTTCAAGAGTCAGTGTATCACTGCTTCTCTGAAGACAAACAGGTGTTCAAAGCGAAACAAGTATTGAGAACAGAGGCACAGATCAAAGGAGTCAGAGAACCAAAGTTCGACAGAGTTTCTAAAATCACAGATACCAAGGCCAAACCCTCCTTAATCAGAATTCCTTGGGATAGCACTGGGAATTTGTACTTTTATAAAGTTTCCCAGATAACTCTGCTTGGCCAAGCTGAAGAACTACCACTCTAAGGGTTCTTCTTTGCCTCTTTGTTCATTGAAGGTTTATATTTCCCAAAGTCTCAACCTATGCTCCCTGTCTGGACCATCTCATTAATTTCAACAACTTCAACTATCATCTGAACACTAAGGAGTTCCACAAGAAACCCAGATCTTTATTCTGAGTTTTATCCTATATTTCTACCATTAGCCTGAACATCTCTACTGGGATATGCATTGGCATTACAGAAATAGCTAAAACCCCAAATAACATCATACTTAATGGTAAAAGACTGCTTTTGCCCTAACACCAGGAGTAAGATAAGGATTTGCACTTTAGCTACTGCTATTCTTCCGTACCGCTTGTCTCGCAGGATCTTAGTTTCTCAACTAGGGATTGAACTTAGACCCTCAGCAATGAAAGCACCATTGGACTACCAGGGAATTTCTTTGTCACTGCTAGTCAACATTGTATTGGAGGTTCCAGCAAGGGCAGTTAGGCAATAAAAAGAAAAAAAGTAACACAATTTCTGTTTGCTGATGACCTAATCTTGCATATAGAAAATCCTAAGAAATCCACTACAAAAACTATTAATATTAGAACTAATAAGTTGATCACAGTTGTAGGGGTCAAGATCAATTTTAAAAATAATTTGTCTATACACTAGTAGAGAACAATCCAAAAATGAAATTAAGAAAACAATTGCATTTACAATAGCATCACAAAATAAAATCCTTAGGAATACATTTAACAAAAGAAATGCAAATCATGTATTCTGAAAACTACAAACATTGTTGAAATAAATGTTAAAAGACCAAAATGAATGGAAAGACACCCATGTTCAGATTGGAAGACTTAATATTGTCAAGATGGCAATACTCCCAAGCTGATCTACACATTCAACACAACTCCTATCAAATCCCCAAGCATCTTCTTCACAGAAATCAAAAAGATGATCCTAAAAAAAAAATATGGAAATGCAAGGGATCCAGAATAGTCAAAACAACTTGGAAAAAGAAGAACAAAGTTGGATGACTCATACATCCTGATTTCAAAGCTTAGTACAAAACTATAATAATCCAGACAGTGGGATACCGGCGTAAGGATAAACACATAAATCAATGGAATAAAATTGAGAGTCTAGAAACACTGACATTTACAGTGAACTGATTTTTAACAAGGATGCCAGACAATTCAATAGAGAAAGAAGAGTCTTTTCAATGAATGATGTTGGATCAAATAGATGTCACATGCAAAAGAATAAAGTTGGACCTTTACCTAACAATATATATAATAATTAACTCCAAATGGATCACAGACCTAATCATAAGAGCTGAATAAAACTCTTAGAAGAAAATACAGGTGTAAAATTTTCAGGACCTTGGATTAGGCTATGTTTTTTTTTAGGTATGACACCAAAAGCACAACAACTTAAGAAAAAATGTATTAGATATTACAAAATGTATAACTTTTTTGCTTTGAAAGACAACTTCAAGAAAGTGAAAAAAACAAAGATAAGCAACAAGGATTATAGTGTATAGCACAGGGAAATACAGCCATTATCTTGTACTAACCTATTAATATAACCTGCAAAAATACAGAAACACTATATTGTACATCTGAAAATAATATAATATTGTAAATTGACTATACTTCAATTTAAAAAAGAAAGTGAAAAGATAAACCATAGAAAGAGAAAATACTTGCAAATCTTATTAACTAATAAGGGCATTCTTTATATATTCTAGATATATGACAATAATGGAGAAAATTTGGAATTCTTGTACATAACTACTGGGAATGTAAAATAATGGAGCCACTGTGGAAAACATTTTGGTAGTGCCTCTAAAAGTTAAACAGAGACTTACCATATGACCCAGCAATTCTGAAAGTGAAGTGAAAGGGAAAGTTGCTCAGTTGTGTCTGACTCCTTGCCACCCCATTGCCTATACAGTCCACGAATTCTCCAGGCCAGAATACTGGAGTGGGTAGCCTTTCCCTTCTCCAGGGGATCAAGGGATAGAACCCAGGTCTCCTGCGTGGCAGGAAGATTCTTTACCAGCTGAGCCACAAGGGAAGCCCAAGAATACTGCATGGGTAGATTATCCCTTCTCCAGGGGATCTTCCTGACCCAGGAATTGAACCGGGGTCTCCTGAATTGCAGGCAGATTCTTTACCAACTGAGCTATCAGGGAAGCCCTACTCCTGGGTACATACCCAAAGAACTGAAAACTACTACTCACACAAATACTTATATGACATCGTTCATAGCAGTAGTATTCAGATTAGCCAAAAGGTGGAAACAAATGTCCACCAACAGATGAAGAGATAAAAAAATTAGGTATATCCACACAACAGAATACAATTCAGCCACCAAAAGGAATGAAACGTGGATAATTGCTACAACACAGATGAACCTTGAAAACATGCTAAGTGAAAGAAGCCAGACACAATATGCAAAAGGTTGCATATTGCACTTATATGAAATACACAAAGGAGGCAATCGACAAAGACAGGAAGTAGATTAGTAGTTTCCAAGTGTTGAGGGAAAGGGGAACAGGGAGTAATTGGAATACAGTGTTTCTTTTGGG
The DNA here is from genome assembly GCF_000754665.1 of Bison bison bison. Taxonomy (NCBI): domain Eukaryota; kingdom Metazoa; phylum Chordata; class Mammalia; order Artiodactyla; family Bovidae; genus Bison; species Bison bison. The sequence continues at coordinate 13,551,645 of NW_011494948.1, forward strand.
TGTGATGAAATGTTCTGAAATTAGATAGTGATGATGGTTACACATCTGTGAATAAACTAAAAGTCATGAGTTGTATACTTTGAATTGGTGAATTACATGGTGCATTAGTCAGGATTCTCCAGAGAAAAAGAATAGGATATAGTCATAGATATACAAAGGAGGAAATTTATTACAGGAATTGCCTTATGTAGTTACAAGTTACAAGGGCTGAGAAGTCCCATATCTGCTATCTGCAAGCTGAAGAACTGGGAAAGCCAATGGTATAATTCAGTCTGAATCTGAAGGCCTGAGATTCAGGGGAGTCAGTGGTATAGGTCCTAGTGTGGACATCCCAGCTCAAGAGAAAGGGAAATCACCCCTTCCTCCTTCATTTATACATATATATATTTTTTGTTGTTCTTGTTGTTGCCCTGGGTCTTCATTGCCGCACTTAAGCTTTCTCTAGTTGAGGCAACTAAGGGCTATGTTCTAGTTGTGATGCACAGGCTTCTCACTGCAGTGGCTTCTCCTGTTACCAAGCACAGGCTTTAGGATGTGCAGGCTCAGTAATTGTGGCACAGAAGCTTAGTTGCCCTGCAGTATGTGCAACCTTCCCTGACCAGAGATCGAACCCGTGTCCCCTGCATTGGCAGGTGGACTCTTTACCACTGGACCACCAGGGAAGTCCCTTTCCTCCTCTTTGTGTTCTATTCTGGATCTCAACCCTTTGGATGACGCCTACCTACACTGCTAAGGGCAGATCTTCTTTTCTCAGTCTACTGAATCTAATGCTAATCTCTTCCAGAAACACCCTACAGACACACTCAGAAATGTTTTGCCAGCTATCCAGGCATCCTTTAGGCCAGCTATTGATGCATAAAATTAACCATATGGTGAGTGAAATTTGGGCTTCCCTGGTGGCTCAATGGTAAAGAATCCTGCCAATGCAGGAGACACAGGTTCGAGTGCTGATCTCACATGCCATAGAGCAACTAAGTCCAGGAGCCATAACTGCAGAACCCAAGTGCTGCTATTACTGAAGCTTGCTTGCCCTAGAACCCATGCACTACAGCAAGAGAAGCCATTGCAGTGAGAACCCCAGGCACTGCAACTGGAGAGCAGCGCCTGCTTGCCTCAACTAGAGAAAAGGCCAAGCAGCAACGAAGACCCAGCATACACAGACAGACAGACAGACAGACACACACACAGCAATGAAGACCCAGCACAGCTAAAAATAAACAAATAAAAAATTTTAAAAAATAATAAAAGCTGTTAAATTTAACAAGATTTGAGTGAACATCAGTCATTAGCTTCTCAGGTGGTGCTAGTGGTAAAGAACTCCAATAAACTTCAGACCTATGGACTGAAAGACATGGGTTCAGTCCATAGGTCAGGAAGATCCCCTGGAGAAGGGAATGGCAATCCATTCTTACCTGGAGAACTCCACGGACAGAAGAGGCTGGTGGGCTACAGTCCATGGGGTCTGAGTCAGACATGACTGAGCAACTAAGCACAGACTGTCACAGACTGTCAATGGCTGCATACAATTTTCAAGGTAAGGGTTGGAAAAGTATCAAGAAAATATCACAGAGATTGGATGAGAAGATGCATGTTCTATCTTTCTAAGTGTAAATTTTATATTTTCATAGCATGAGTTGATGACTAATATAAAATTCCACTATTAAGGAATACTTATTATATGTAAATGTTCCAAGTGAAACAGGAGCAACCCCACGTCCAAGGAGCAGTGGCTTGTGGGCGCAGGAGGGTCGAGAGGAGCTATTCCACATTCAAGGTCAGGAAGGGCGGCCATGAGGAGATACCCCTCATCCAAGGTAAGGAGCAGTGGCTGTGCTTTGCTAGAGCAGCCGTGAAGAGATACCCCATGTCCAAGGTAAGAGAAACTCAAGACAGTAGGTGTTGTGAGAGGGCATCAGAGGGCAGACACACTGAAACCATAATCACAGAAAACTAGTCAATCTAATCACACGGACCACAGCCTTGTCTAACTCACTGAAACTAAGCCATGCCGTGTGGGGCCACCCAGGACGGGCAGGTCATGGTGGAGAGAGAGGTCTGACAGAATGTGATCCACTGGAGAAGGGAATGGCAAACCACTTCAGTATTCTTGCCTTGAGAACCCCATGAACAGTATGAAAAGGCAAAATGATAGGATACTGAAAGAGGAACTCTCCAGGTCAGTAGGTGCCCAATATTCTACCAGAGATCAGTGAAGTAACTCCAGAAAGAATGAAGGAATGGAGCCAAAGCAAAAACAATACCCAGCTGTGGATGTGACTGGTGATAGAAGCAAGGTCTGATGCTATAAAGAGCAATATTGCATAGGAATGTTAGGTCCATGAATCAAGGCAAATTGGAAGTGGTCAAACAGGAGATGGCAAGAGTGAACGTCAACATTCTAGGAATCAGCGAACTAAAATGGACTGGAATGGGTGAATTTAACTCAGATGACCATTATATCTACTACTGTGGGCAGGAATCCCTTAGAAGAAATGGAGTAGCCATCATGGTCAACAAAAGAGTCGGAAATGCAGTACTTGGATGCAATCTCAAAAACGACAGAATGATCTCTGTTCATTTCCAAGGCAAATCATTCAATATCACAGTAATCCAAGTCTATGCCCCAATGAGTAATGCTGAAGAAGCTGCGGTTGAATGGTTCTATGAAGACCTACAAGACCTTTTAGAACTAACACCCAAAAAAGATGTCCTTTTCATTATAGGGGACTGGAATGCAAAAGTAGGAAGTCAAGAAACACCTGGGGTAACAGGCAAATTTGGCCGTGGAATATGGAATGAAGCAGGGCAAGGGCTAATAGAGTTTTGCCAAGAGAATGCACTGGTCATAGCAAACACCCTCTTCCAACAACACAAGAGAAGACTCTACACATGGACATCACCAGATGGTCAACACTGAAATCAGACTGATTATATTCTTTGCAGCCAAAGATGGAGAAGCTCTATACAGTCAGCAAAAACAAGACTGGGAGCTGACTGTGGCTCAGACCATGAACTCCTTATTGCCAAATTCAGACTTAAATTGAAGAAAGTGGGGAAAACCACTAGACCATTCAGGTATGACCTAAATCAAATCCCTTATGATTATACAGTGGAAGTGAGAAATAGATTTAAGGGACTAGATCTGATAGACAGAGTGCCTGATGAACTATGGACGGAGGTTCGTGAAATTGTACAGAAGACAGGGATCAAGACCATCTGCATGGAAAAGAAATGCAAAAAGGCAAAATGGCTGTCTGGGGAGGCCTTACAAATAGCTGTGAAAAGAAGAGAAGCGAAAAGCAAAGGAGAAAAGGAGAGATATAAGCATCTGAATGCAGAGTTCCAAAGAATAGCAAGGAGAGATAAGAAAGCCTTCCTCAGCAAACAATGCAAAGAAATAGAGGAAAACAACAGAATGGGAAAGACTAGGGATCTCTTCAAGAAAATTAGAGATACCACAGGAATATTTCATGCAAAGATGGGCCTGATAAAAGACAGAAATGGTATGGACCTAACAGAAGCAGTAGATATTAAGAAGAGGTGGCAAGAATACAAAGAAGAACTGGACAAAAAAGATCTTCGTGACCAAGATAATCACGATGGTGTGATCACGCACCTAGAGCCAGACATCCTGGAATGTGAAGTCAAGTGGGCCTTAAAAAGCATCACTATGAACAAAGCTAGTGGAGGTGATGGAATTCCAGTTGAGCTATTCCAAATCCTGAAAGATGATGCTGTGAAAGTGCTGCACTCAATATGCCAGCAAATTTGGAAAACTCAGCAGTGGCCACAGGACTGGAAAAGGTCAGTTTTCATTCCAATCCCAAAGAAAGGCAATGCCAAATAATGCTCAAACTACCGCCCAATTGCACTCATCTCACATGCTAGTAAAGTAATGCTCAAAATTCTCCAAGCCAGGCTTCAGTGATACATGAACCGTGAACTTCCAGATGTTGA
>NW_011494948.1:13555701-13555829 GCF_000754665.1 Bison bison bison
GCTGTGGATGTGACTGGTGATAGAAGCAAGGTCTGATGCTATAAAGAGCAATATTGCATAGGAATGTTAGGTCCATGAATCAAGGCAAATTGGAAGTGGTCAAACAGGAGATGGCAAGAGTGAACGTC
>NW_011494948.1:13555929-13581184 GCF_000754665.1 Bison bison bison
CATCACTATGAACAAAGCTAGTGGAGGTGATGGAATTCCAGTTGAGCTATTCCAAATCCTGAAAGATGATGCTGTGAAAGTGCTGCACTCAATATGCCAGCAAATTTGGAAAACTCAGCAGTGGCCACAGGACTGGAAAAGGTCAGTTTTCATTCCAATCCCAAAGAAAGGCAATGCCAAATAATGCTCAAACTACCGCCCAATTGCACTCATCTCACATGCTAGTAAAGTAATGCTCAAAATTCTCCAAGCCAGGCTTCAGTGATACATGAACCGTGAACTTCCAGATGTTGAAGCTGGGTTTAGAAAAGGCAGAGGAACCAGAAACCAAACTGCCAACCTCTGCTGGATCATCAAAAAAGCAAGAGAGTTCCAGAAAAACATCTATTTCTGCTTTATTGACTATGCCAAAGCCTTTGACTTTGTGGATCACAATAAACTGTGGAAAATTCTGAAAGAGATGGGATACCAGACCACCTGACCTGCCTCTTGAGAAACCTGTATGCAGGTCAGGAAGCAACAGTTAGAACTGGACATGGACCAACAGACTGGTTCCAAATAGGAAAAGGAGTTCGTCAAGGCTGTATATTGTCACCCTGCTTATTTAACTTATATGCAGAGTACATCATGAGAAATGCTGGGCTGGAAGAAGCACAAGCTGGAATTAAGATTGCTGAGAGAAATATCAATAACTTCAGATATGCAGATGACACCACCCTTGAGGCAGAAAGTGAAGAGGAACTAAAAAGCCTCTTGATGAAAGTGAAAGAGGAGAGTGAAAAAGTTGGCTTAAAGCTCAACATTCAGAAAACGAAGATCATGGCATCTGGTCCCATCACTTCATGGGAAATAGATGGGGAAACAGTGGAAACAGTGTCAGACTTTATTTTTGGGCTTCAAAAATCACTGCAGATGGTGACTGCAGCCATGAAATTAAAAGACGCTTACTCCTTGGAAGGAAAGTTATGACCAACCTAGATAGCATATTCAAAAACAGACATTACTTTGCCAACAAAGGTCCGTCTGGTCAAGGCTATGGTTTTTCCAGTGGTTATGTATGGATGTGATAGTTGAACTGTGAAGAAAGCTGAGCGCTGAAGAATTGATGACTTTGAACTGTGGTGTTGGAGAAGACTCTTGAGATTCCTTTGGACTACAAGGAGATCCAACCAGTCCATTCTGAAGGAGATCAGTCCTGGGTGTTCTTTGGAAGGACTGATGCTAAAGCTGAAACTCCAATACTTTGGCCACCTCATGTGAAGAGTTGACTGAATGGAAAAGACTCTGATGCTGGGAGTGATTAGGGGCAGGAGGAGAAGGGGATGACAGAGGATGAGATGGCTGGATGGGATCACTGACTCGATGGACGTGAGTTTGAGTGAACTCCAGGGGTTGGTAATGAACAGGCAGGCCTGGTGTGCTGCAGTTCACAGGGTTGCAAAGAGTCAGACACAACTGAGCGACTGAACTGAACTGAACTGAAGTGAACCAGGAGAGCAGGGAGCAGGGCTCAACCTTGAAAGAATGACATACTCTGAAGATATTACATAAACTGATGTGAATCTAGTAGGTCCAAGATGGTAGATGAGTCAACTTCCGCTAGAACTTGAGCTTCAGTACATGCTCATTGTAACACATCAGCAAGCTAAATGACATGCCCACAGGCACAAGGATAGTTCTAAGATCAACCATAGAGGTAAAAAACTGGGTGTTTGCCCAATTGCTGGAAGTCCCCACCCCTTCCCACAAATATCTGGAATACTCCCACTCATTCATTTCAGTTCAGTTCAGTTCAGTTGCTCTGTCAAGTCCCACTCTTTGCGACCCCATAGACTGCAGCATGCCAGGCCTCCCTGTCCATCACCAACTCCCAGAGATTGCTCAAACTCATGTCCATCGATCAGTGATGCCATCCAACCATCTCATCCTCTGTTGTCCCCTTCTCCTCCTGCCTTCAGTCTTGCACAGCATCAGGGTCTTTTCCAATGAGTCAGCTCTTTGTATCAGGAGGCCAAATTATTTATTGGAGTTTCAGCTTCAGCATCAGTCCTTCCAATGAACAATCAGGACTGATCTCCTTTAGGATGGATGGTTAGATCTCCTTGCAGTCCAAGGGACTCTCAAGAGTCTTCTCCAACACCACAGTTCAAAAGCATCAATTCTTCAGTGCTCAGCTTTCTTTATAGACCAACTCTCACATCCATACATGACTACTGGAAAAACCACAGCCTTGACTAGATGGGCCTTTGTTGGCAAAGTAATGTCTCTGCTTCTAAATATGCTGTCTGTGTTGGTCATAGCTTATCTTCCAAGGAGCAAGCATCTTTTAGTTTCATGGCTGCAGTCACCATCTGCAGTATTTTGGAGCCCCCAAAATAAAATCTGTCACTGTTTCCATTGTTTCCCCATCTGTTTGCCATGAAGTGATGGGACCAGATGCCATGATCTTAGTTTTTGAATGTTGAGTTTTAAGCCAACTTTTTCACTCTCCTCTTTCACTTTCATCAAGAGGCTCTTTAATTCTTCACTTTCTGCCATAAGGGTAGTGTCATCTGCATATCTGACGTTATTGACATTTATCCTGGCAATCTTGATTCCAGCTCGTGCTTTATCCAGTCCAGCATTTCTCATGATGTACTCTGTATATAAGTTAAATAAGCAGGGTGACAATATACAGCCTTGATGTACTCCTTTCCCAATTTGGAACCAGTCTGTAGTTCCATGTTCAGTTCTAACTGTTGTTTCTTGGCCTGCATACAGATTTCTCAGGAGGCAGGTCAGGTGGTCTGGTATTCCCATCTCTTTAAGAATTTCCACAGTTTGTTGTGATCCACACAGTCAAAGGCTTTGGCATAGTAAATAAAGCAGAAGTGGATGTTTTTCTGGAACTCTCTTGTTTTTTTGATGATCCAATGGATGTTGGCCATTTGATCTGTATAATCATAAGGGATTTGATTTAGGTCATACCCAAATAGTCCAGTGGTTTTCCCTATTTTCTTCTATTTAAGTCTGAATTTTGCAATAAGGAGTTCACGATCTGAGCCACAGTCAGCTCCCAGTCTTGTTTTTGCTGACTGTAGCCTATAAAATTACCCATCCCTATAAAAACTGATGACTCCATACCCTAGGGCTGCTCTTACCTTCTGAGATGCTCTCACTCTGTCTGTGGAGTGTGTTTCTCTTCATACCTATCACTTTGTCTTTCACTGAATTCTTTCTGTAATGAGACATCAAGAACCTGCATCTCAGACTTCCCTGGCGGTACGGCAGATAAGAATCTGCCTGCCGGTGCAGGGGACACAGGTTTGATCCCTGGTCCAGGAAGATTCCACATTCTGTGGGCAACTAAATCCCACGGCCAGAACTACTGAGCCCACGTGCCTAGACCCTGTGCTCTGCAACAGAAGACACCACAGTGAGAAGCCTGTGCACTGCAATGAAGAGTAGCCCCTGCTCACTGCAAACTAAAGAAAGCCTATGCAAAGCAATGAAGACCCAGCACAACCGAAAAAAAAAAAAACAACCTGAGCTTCATTAAGTCCTGAGAATCAGGTGTGATCTCAGTTAAAAGACTGTGGGTTCAGTCTGGGTTTCGGTTGGGTTTGAGTCCCAATCTGAGTTGCACGGTTTCATAAGTGTCAGACTTCCTTTCCTTAGCTTTTCCACAGATGTAGAATTTTAGCTCTGGCTCACACTCTTCAATTAAATGAAAACAAAAATATGTGAATTAAGATTAATTTGCAGGCAGCATGGTGAAATAGAATGATTTAAAATTTTTTGTGCATAATACAACTCATTCTTCATATAAGATATAAATTGGAAGCTTAACATGTGGAACAAATGCAGGTTTTATAAATAGAGCTCCTTTGATAGAGGTATGGAGGGAAGAAAGCCTTTGCCTCCTCTCCTCCAAATAAAAGCAACTCAGCACAGCTTAAATGATGTGCGGACTCCACATCCCAGTCTTTGGCAAGGTACAGAAACTCCACGGGCTTCTATTTCCTGTCTGTCAGACGAAGGGGCTGACCTGAAACTTGAAAGCCCCTTACTATTCTCAAAGCCTACAATTATGTGACCCTAAAACAACTAACACCAAGTCTAGTAGGTGTTGGTTTCTAAGATGTTTACCAGTCACCCAAGAGCTTAAGGAATGAGATCAAAACAGGACTTGAGCTAAACAGACTTTTCCCAAACCTGTAAAGTAAATAGCAAACCCTGGATGAAAATAGCAGGGCTTATATCAAAGCCAGTGAAAAAGTCTGAATAAAGGGCAGCTGGTTTCCACTGATATTTCTTATCTTTTAGATAAAGGTAGTTAATGGGCCATAAATTCAAACAAAGGATCTGCCTCTCCCAACGAGGAAGGCAGTACAGACCTCCCTTCCAGGTGGCAGCATCTCACGGAAAAGCAGAACAATGAGGCTTCTACAAGACAAGGAATTGGCAGCTAGTCGGAACCACTATGGGATAGGCTAAGTACACACTACGCAAACTCTTAGTTGCAGCATAGGGGATCTAGGCTCCTAACCAGGGATCAAACTCAGGCCTCCTGCATTAGGAGCACAGTTTTAGCCACTGGACCACCAGGGAAGTTCCTCAGTTAAGCATAGGTTAATCTGAATTAATCCTGGTATGTGATAGGTAAAAGATGATATATCATTAACCAATGCTAAGAGTTCTCATCAAGGAAAAAATTCTCTTTTTCTTTGCTTTCTTCTTTCATTGTATCTATATGAGATACAATAATGTAGATACTAACTAAATTCACTTTGGTTATCTGCTATACACCTTAAACGTATGCAGTAATATCTGTCAGTATCTCAGTGAAACTGGGAAAAAAAAGATTATTCAGTGCAAATGAAGAAGTGGAATTCTAGCATTCTTCAGTTCAGTTCAATCGCCCAGTCATGTCTGACTCTTTGCAACCCATGGACTGCAGCACACCAGGCTTCCCTGTCCATCAACAACTCCTGGAGCTTGCTCAAACTTATGTCCATCAAGTCAGTGATGCCATCCAACCATCTCATCCTCTGTCGTTCCCTTCTCCTCCTGCTTTCAATCCTTCAGTTCTTACTATCTGGTAAATCTTACTTATAAGTCTTTTGAGGGTTGGGTCTATATCTATTTCACTTATCTAATACACTGCCTTACTGTAACTAGCACTAAATAAATAGTTGAATAAGTGAATGAAGATACAATTAGTACTTTAAAGATAAATTTTATTAAATGTGAATTATACTTCAAAAAACCCCACCAAAAAACCTACAATATAATTTCTAAGGGTGGCATGCCAGAAACACCAGACTTAAGCTCCGTGAGGGCAGGGCCCATGTCTAGTTTGTTCACCACAATATCCCTAGTAGCACATGTCTAGCACATTGCTCAGAAATATAGGAATAAATGAATGGATGAGTACATGACTGGAGACAAATTTTCCATGAATATACCTGAAAATGAAATGGACAATTAGCTACCCTTGGAGGAAACTACCCCTTCTTTAATCCTTAGATTCTCAAGAAATCAAAGACAAATTCACCTGACATTGAAAAGGAGCATTAATCTAATGTGAGTTAGTATGATATGATGCTTATCCTCACAGCTCTGAGTCGAATTTAAACTTTACCATAAAATGGGGTGAAGTTTAGCCTAAGATGAGTCTGTCTTACACATTCTAAAGTTTTTTTTAGAACACAACTTATATAGCAACATTATCTATAAAGAATTCCTTCTGCATGAATACTGTCATGGCAGTCCTGGGCAATACTAGGAAAATAAGGAGTTTATATTTGACCCTTTCAGAATTTTTTAAACTTTAAAAAGTATTTTAGTGTGACATTTCATACATACAAAAAATATGTGTTATAAGAATTTGTGTTCTGCTTAAAAACAAGAACATCATCAATATCAAGATTTACTTCCTTTGGGATCATATACTAATTTCTGAAGGAGTCTGGCTTCTAGCTACCTAATATTAATGTGGAAGGTTTGAGAAATACATATTCAACTAGGTGCTACCTGATGAAAATAGTTATACATTTTTACCATCCTTGGGTGCATAAACATTTTTATAGCATTTTTTTCTGATAATAAAAGTATATGTATTCAATGTAGAAATTTTGAGAAATAGGGAAACATATAAGGAAATAAAAATAGCCAATAATAATCCGACTGTCTCCAGGTAATTGTTAACATTTTAAAAATACACAGCTTGCACACACACATACACACATATTTTATTAGGCATCTTGAATTCCTTTCAAAGATTTAAAGAAATGAGTCCCTAAGTGGAATTTCACGCTTTGTGGCAGTCTGGTGGGAAACTTAAGGTTTTAAGGTTTCCTCAAATTGTACCAAAGAAAACATTTGCATCTATAAAATGATAGCATTATAGTGATACTCTCAGATATTCAGTTATTAAGTAACCCAAATAGCTCTTGGGCCATGATATGAAAGAAGTGAAAGTTGCTCAGTCCTGTCTGACTGTTTGGAACACCATGGACCCCTGCCAGGCTCCTCCACGAGGAGTCCATGGGATTCTCCAGGCAAGAATACTGGAGTAGGTTGCCATTACCTTCTCCAGGGGATCTTTCCGACCTAGGGATCGAACCCAGGTCTCCTAAATGAAGGCAGATTCTTTACTTTCTGAGTCACCAGAGAAGCCCGGCCCATGATATGGGTATTAATAATTTAATACTATAATTCAAACAAACTGGCATCAAATTCATAAACTCACAATAAGCTAAGAGTGTTCAGCCAAATTCATGCCAAGTAATCATGTACCCGGAGAAGGCAATGGCACCCATTCCAGTACTCTTGCCTGGAAAATCCCATGGATGGAGGAGCCTGGTAGGCTGCAGTCCATGGGGTCGCTGAGGGTCAGACATGACTGAGCGAGTTCACTTTCACTTTTCACTTTCATGCATTGGAGAAGGAAATGGCAACCCACTCCAGTGTTATTGCCTGGAGAATCACAGGAACAGGGAGCCTGGTGGGCTGCCGTCTATGGGGTCGCACAGAGTCGGACACGACTGAAGCGACTTAGCATAGCATAGCAATCATGTACCTGATGCCATGTACACATCCACAGATACACATTTATCTGGACTGATGGGCAGAAGACTTTCAATGGTGAAATGAGACCAGAATAGAACTAAGGTACAAGGTAACCTTAGCTCCTTCTAATAAACCATGTACCAGACAAGCTGTGTAGGCAAATGTGTCTATTGGGAGAGTAAATGAGCAGATGAGTATTGAATGTAAGACAGACAGGCTTCGAGTGTGTATCATAAATGTCTTTTCTAACAGAATGATGGCAACTAGTATAACAGGTTGTTCTTGTCCACTTGGGAGAAAAGCCTGTACAAACAGATAATTCTTGCACAATGCTTTTTGAATTAACAAATTTTGTTTTATGTGAGGACCCTCCACCTAAGAGGAGATCATATCTAGAGACTAAGAAAGATGCTTTTCAAGCTGAGTTAATATTTCCCCTGCAGTTTCAGTCTCAGTTTAAGAGATGTGTGGGTGGAACTTGTGGAGGGTGTCAGGAATTTGAATTACAGCTCAGGAAGAAACAAAAGTGAAGAAACATGACAAAGGTAGGATCCAAAATATGAGGAGTCAAAAGAAACTGAAATCAGAATCTGAGGTTAAGGTCATAAATCACAGAGTCAAGACTACAAACACCAACAGTAAGATTCAGACTAGAAGGAAATCACAGGAAAACTGGTGTCAAAGAGTAAGGTTTGTGTATTTTTCTAAAGAGGGTTAAAAATGTAAACAATTGCCCACGTGAGTGGATCTGGCAAGCTCAGAGGGAGATAAGGTCACTTCATCTCTTATGAAGTCAAAGGTTCATATTTGATAGTCAACCTTGATAGCTGACTATGTTATGGATGTTATGGATGAAATCAACCAGTACAGGTATCCAGCAAACAATGTTAAGCCAACAAATAAGTAGGGCTTACATTTGTCTACATTATTATATTGAGGAGGAAGTCTCAAGAATTAATTTTCAGTTGTGATGTCTATAGATAGAAAAGACTGTATGATTCACTTGAGAGAGGCCTTCACTTCTAGATTTATCAGAGAATTACCATTTGTATGCTATAAGCTACTGCCAAAAATCTAAACATAACATCTCAATCTTGCAAAAGCCACTTGCCCACTAATCATGTATGTGCTTAATAGTTTTGCTGGGTTTGATGTTCCCACTATAGCTTTAGGTTTCAAATTCAGCATTCTGGTCATAGTTTGTTCCTTTGCTTCATGGCTATAAACTGATGTTTCATGCTATATTGATTACATCAACATAGTCCAAAACCTGGACTTCAGGAGCAGGGATGGTTAACCAAGAGGTAGATCAACACATTTTTTACACCCCTCTTCTCTCTAATATGAAAGTATTTAATACATAGAGGGCTCTTGTTAAACACTAGCTTAGTCTAAATAATATCCCTATCAGGCAAGATTTTACTGAAAGCATACACATAAGCTAAATGTAATACTTTTACCACATTTCAAAATATATCACATTTTGGTTTTATGCCCAGACCAAGTGGGAAGGCTTCTTTCTAACTGACCCTGAGTATGCTGCTGCTGCTAAGTCACTTCAGTCATGTCTGACTCTGTGCGACCCCATAGACGGCAGCCCACCAGGCTCCCCCGTCCCTGGGATTCTCCAGGCAAGAACACTGGAGTGGGTTGCCATTTCCTTCTCCAATGCATGAAAGTGAAGAGTGAAAGTGAAGTTGCTCAGTCATGTTTGAGTCTTAGCGACCCCACTGACTGCAGCCTACCAGACTCCTCCGTCCATGGGATTTTCCAGGTAAGAGTACTGGAGTGGGTTGCCATTGCCTTCTCTGACCCTGAGTATACGTCTTATAAAAGATCTCCTTCTGACAAGATGGTTCCCACACTTCAGGCCAAACTAGTCTCAAAATTCCTCTGGTAACAAGAGTTCCGTGGGTTTTTCTCCAGCTTAATGAAGTCCATACTATTTTCTTGCTACACAAAATTACTCCAAGAGTTAACTGAGGTTGAGTTTTCTTAGTACACTTTACCCTCCAAATCAGTTCAAGGTCCTTATCAGTTTCCTCCTACTGCTTTGTTCTCTTTTCATTTGGTTTGAGAATTAAGAATAAAAGATGATAGTCTCAAAGAGAATAAAGAGATGATAGTCTCAAAAATACAACCTTATATGGCAGAGAGTCATTACTGTCCTCTTAAAAAGAGAGCATACCTCCCTCACCAACAGCAATCCAGATGTTCCCTTTTGCCTTTGTTTCCTTCATAGTCTAATTCTGATAGACTGTTTTCTTTTTTAACATGTGTTCATTTAAACATTTTTATAGCATTTGTCAGATGATTATAATATCTGTTCATTGAAAATACAGTTAAGCAAATTGAAGACAATAAATTCTCCGTGACCTCACTGATCTCAGTGGCAGTGTTTTTCTATATATGTATGCATATGCATATGTATATTCACACTAATTTAAAAAGCAATCCTTTGTGCATTCTATTTTTTTGGCCTGCACTTTTCCATATAAAAATATATTTTCAACATCATTTTTAATGTGATGCATAGGAGTCCATATCATTGATGTTGTTCAATTCAGTGGTTGAATATTTATTATTTTAAATTATTTTTAAGCTATTGGATTTAAACAATCTCATAATTACCTCAAGTAAAAGTAAGCTGTAGCCTTATTTTTTTCATTAAAATTTCTGCAAATAGACTCATTGGATAAAAGTTACACATGATTTGAAGCTATTTAATAAACACTGCCAAATTACCCTGCTAAAAATACTATGAACGAATACTTCTCTTTTAGCTTATAAAAGTGCCTTTTCCCCTGAAACCACCACTTCCCCCTTTTTAAATTCTTTTTACCCCCTATTCTTTGCTGATATGCTGGATGAAAGGCAATAGCTCACTCTTTTAATTTGTGTTTTCCCCTTTTACTATTTGTATATATTGATTTATCTTTTGTATTCCATCTGAATTGTCTTGCATTGCTTTTGTCCATTTTTCTCTATATAAATATATTTTATGTTATTTCTTATGTAAATTTGATGCTTATTTTTTTTTACTATTGATTTGAAAAAGCTGGTTATATTAAAATAATTTACTTTCATATATTTATCAGAACTTTCTCTATAAGAAAGTTTCCCAGGTTAGAAAAATCCAAAATATACATTAGTAAGTGACTAATTAAATACATTATCATTCATTCATATAATGGACTATACAAGGCAGATGTTAAAAACAGTAAAGTAGCTGTATATGTGCTGACGAGGAAAGACGCCCAGATACAGTGCTCAGAGAGAAAGACTGGATGCAAAATATAACTAAGAATGATTCTTGTTTTGAAAAACTTACATATTTAGATACTCACACTCTATGTGTATATATGTATGATGAAAGTCTGGAAATATATAAATACACATTATTAAAAATAGTTACCCATGAAGTGAGGGATTGAAGAAAAGGAGATACTAATTATTTTATACAGCTTTGTATTGTTTGATGTTTTTACATTTTACAGTGAATTCACCATGTTTTTACATTTTACATTGAATTCACAATGAACTACTTTCACAATTGAAAAATGCTAAAGAAAAATGAAACACATTTTAAGTTTTATGTAACCATATCTTTTCCTGTATGTTTTTACCTTTGGCATCAGGCCTAAAAAGATCTTTCTTGTGCCATGATTATAAAATTATTTTTCATTTTACCATTTTTATGGCTTTACTTTTTGACATTTACACCTTTAATCAATTACAATTTATTTTGCTGTGGTATGAGTCACAAAGCAACACTAACAAAAATCCATCGGTTTTCAACTTTATCTTAATGTAAATTACTTTGTATCCTTAACAAAATCTTGAGTTAAATATTCTGTTTCACTGATTCCTCTTCCTAGTTGAACACCGATATCACGCTTGTTTTAGTCTGCATAACTTTAAACAGATTTTAATGTCTGACAGGTAAACAAAAATAATCTATGGTCTAAAGTGAAACTATTTACAACATATATAATGAAAAGCGGTAAAAATCCCTAACATGTCAAGAATTTCTTTAAGATGCCTTAGCTGCAAGTATCAGAAACTTATCTTAAAAGGCTTTAAAAAGAAGGAATTTTACTGACTCATACAAATGGAAGTCCAGAGGTAGACAGGGCTCTAGGTTCAGCTCAGTCACATGCTGGCTCCATTTGCCTGTGAATTTCTCTGCTTTTCCCCACGTAAGTTGGCTTTGTCTTCAGAGGTCAGCTTCTCTGATTATCACAAGACGGCTTCCAGCAGATACTAGGCATGTTTAGGCCCAAACCCTTCCCTTCAGGCCACTGTGCCCATTTTGGCAATTTGCCAGCCATGGGCCAAAACGGTGTCCAGGGTTAATACTCTATGATGATGATTTGAGCAGGAATTACTCCCTGGCCCTTTATCCCCATCCCTAGTTATTTCCCTATAGAATTCTCATATCTTGGACACTTAAGACACAGCTCTTCTTTCATGCAGTACTTTTGTGAGAATTCTTTTCTCTGCAGAAATCATCTCTTCATGGCTTACTTGATTTGGAACTCTATAGAAAAGAATACAGCTCAGTTTCATGATAGAGCTGCTTTATTTCACCGTGGTATTTTTGTAACACTTTTGTTTTTATGGCTAAATTTTAGTAATGTGATCTACTGACATCAAGAAAGCAGATATATTTGTTGACAGTTTTCCTTTGTATACTGTGTGTGTTAGTCTCAGTCCTGTCCAACTCTGTGACTCTGGAGACTATAGTCCACCAGGCTCTTCTGTCCATGGGATTTCCCAGGCAAGAATACTGGAGTAGGTTGCCATTTCCTTCTCCAGGGGATCTTCCCGACCCAGGGACTGAACCCGGGTCTCCTGCATTGCAGGCAGATTCTTTACCATCTAAGCCACCAGGGAAGCCCTTGTATACTGTAGTCAATGTTTAAAAACATATTTTTATTTAAAGGCCCATGTTGAGGGAACATCAATTAATACTGGCCAATATACTACAGTTCTGAGCCATGAATGACCATCAAATGAAATCTATTCAGCATATCATTTGAAATTTAATTGCGGGTAAGAAAAAAAAAAAAAAAAACATTTCTTAGACTAACTGAAAATAACAGTGAAAAATTTTAACTGTAGAATATTTCACGCAATTTTAGAATTTTTGTCTGTATTCGGTAACCTGGAATTAATAAACTGCTATTTAATAATTACCTGCAAGAGAAAAGATAAGTATCTTTATAAACTAAAATACTCAGAGAAGGAAATGGCACCCCACTCCAGTACTCTTGTCTGGAAAATCCCATGGATGGAGGAGCCTGGTAGGCTGCAGTCCATGGGGTCACTAAGAGTCGGACACAACTGAGCGATTTCACTTTCACTTTTCACTTTCATGCATTGGAGAAGGAAATGGCAACCCACTTCAGTGTTCTTGCCTGGAAAATCCCAGGGACCAGGAAGCCTGGTGGGCTGCCGTCTATGGGGTCGCATAGAGTTGGACACGACTGAAACAACTTAGCAGCAGCAGTAGCCGCAGCATACTAAAATACTGATACATAAATCCAAATGAAATAAATTAGAACAGTGTTATCAAAAGTATTTTAGGCATAATACTCTTGGACAATATCATGAAGGCAAAAGCTATGTTACAATGAAGTTGAATTTCAGGTTTTTTTGACAGCAGTTTACATATACTATTCAAATAGGCTTATAACAAATGACCTTCTGAGATGCTGCTGCTGCTGCTGCTAAGTCACTTCAGTCGTGTCCCACCGACTCTGTGTGACCCCATAGACAGCAGCCCATCAGGCTTCCCCATCCCTGGGATTCTTCAGGCAAGAATACTGGAGTAGGTTGCCATTTCCTTCTCCATTCTGAGATGAGAAGGACATATTGAGAACTCTCTTATGAACAAAAATACAATTGTTCAGGATTAATGAATATTCACTTGTTACATAAATTACAACTAATAATATTTTTAATTTAAGTAAGGCATGGCAGCTCCAGGTGTACAAACCTTGGGATAGATGGGAGTCACCTGAGATAATCTGCTCAAGATCCTTGCTTTCACACAAAACATACCAAACTATCCCCAAATCTCGTCAGTTTCTTCTCTCAGTGTTTAGCTACCTCAAATGAAAATGTTCTTTCCTAAGAAAGCAATGATGATAATGTGCCAGGAAGAATCAGATAGACCTGAAATCAAATTTAGGCTCAAGGGCCATGCTCTAGAACCTGTGAGCCAGAACTACTAAGCCCGTGTGCCACAACTACTGAAGTCCATGTGCTTAAGGCCTGTGCTCTGCAGCAAGAGAAGCCACAGCCATGAGAAGCCTGAGCATAGCAACTAGAGTAGCTCCCACTAGCCACAACTAGAGAAAGCCCATGAGCAGCAACGAAGACCCAGTGCAACCAAAATAAAATGAATAAAGACTGCATTAAAAGTAAAACAAAAACAACTTAGGCTCAAGTTATTTAATCTCTCTGAATTCCAGATTGGTGGTGGTTTAGTCCATAAGTCATGTCCAACTCTTGTGACCCCATGGACTGTTGACCGTCAGGCTCCTCTGTCGATGGGATTTCCCAGACAAGAATACTAGAGTGGGTTGCCATTTGCCTCTCCAAGGGAATCTTGGGGAACCTGACCTAGGAATCGGGTCTGCTGCATTGCAGGGTTTCCCCTGTAGCTCAGTTGCAATGTGGGAGACCTGGGTTCAATCCCTGGAATGGGAAGATCCCCTGGAGAAGTGAAAGGCTACCCACTCTAGCATTCTGGCCTGGAGAATTCCATGGACTATACAGTTCATGGGGTTGCAAAGAGTTGCATATGACTTTGACTTTTCACTTTCTTTCTCTTGCATTGCAGGTAGATTCTTTACTGACTGAGCCAGCAGGGAAACCTGAATTCCAGATTCCCTGTCTATAAAATGGAAGAAATAACAGTACCTACTTCATGGGATACTTATAAGTCTTAACTGGGTTAATGTATATAAGGCATTTATCAAACCACCTGGCAGCTATTATAATTAATTATCATTATTTACCCAGATTTTATTCATAGTAATGCCATCATAAAAAAAAAAGTTGCCCTAAATTGATCTTAAATAAATATTCTAGTTTTCTAAAATTTTATTCAAAATTTTAATCAAAATTGATATTAACTTATGCAAATTAATCTTTTCTACATTTAAAAATCTACTTGGATGTAAATTATAAATATATGAAAAGAGTTTGAGACATACTCCTACTGAAAAACATTCTTGGAGACCAAAGAGCCATGTAACTCAGTCATAATATCCATATTCTGTTTATCATACATAAAACCCAGTTTAATAGTCTTAGCCATGAATATTTACTTCCTGAAAAAAAAGGGAAGCTATATTTCATCGAGGTTTATGTAATTAATGACTTGCATTGATTGAAAAGAGTAAGAATCACAGCAATTTAGAGATTCTCAGCTGAGGACCTAATTCCAGTTGCCTAGGTAGAAGGCAATGGCACCCCACTCCAGTACTCTTGCCTGGAAAATTCCATGGATGGAGGAGCCTGGTAGGCGGCAGTCCATGGGGTCGCACAGAGTCGGACACGACTGAGCGACTTCACTTTCACTTTTCACTTTCATGCATTGGAGAAGGAAATGGCAACCCACTCCAGTGTTCTTGCCTGGAGAATCCCAGGGATGGGGAAGGTGGGCTGCTGTCTATGGGGTCGCACAGAGTTGGACACGACTGAAGTGACTTAGCAGCAGCAGCAGCAGGTAGGTAGTGGCATATCTAGTACCCAAAACCCAAAACTCTTGACTCATTTCTTTCCAGGACACAGTGCTACACCTCAAATGGAAAGAAATTCTAGGGTGGATTCAAAGTGTAACTGCAAAAGAAAAAGTTATGGGAATTTTGCTTTTATATGGCTTCCATTTCTGGATCTCATCAGAATTTATATTAAAAAAAAATTCATCAGGCTTAAAATGTAAGCAAAAATAGTTTTACACTTTCCCCCCTCTTTTCACTTTAATTGGGTAAATTAAAAGTAACTGGCAAGGGAGACATGGTAGTGGAGGTTAAGAAGACAGGGAAGGCAAGGGATGAAATAATGTTCTCACTATGCCTAACCTCTTAAGTAATCAGATAATTGGGCAAGCTACCACCAGTCCCAATTCCTGTCTCTTGGAACCTTCTTCAAACTTCCAGCTAAGTGTCCTGTAATCCTCAAAGCATTTTAAAGAATAATTAGGGTGTTCTAAGCTGACTGAGCCCTTGTTAAGAACTGTAAACACCCAGTCCCCAACAGCCCCCTTTTCCATTTCCAGCATAATTTTTCTTCTTATATTTATAACTTCTATCATATTATGTATTTTCCTATTTACCTTGTTTATTGTCTGTCTTCCCCCCCTTAAATATAAGCGCCTCATATGCAGGAATTTTTATGAGTTTTGTCTTGCTGTATCCTCAGTGTCTAGTACGGTGGAGGCATATAGACAGATATTCAATAAATACTGAATGAGTGAACAATTATAGGCCCATTGCCTTTCTTTCACTTACTATGAATGTTAAGTTAGATGTGTTTTCTGGCTGACTTATATACACAATTGTGGGTCTTTCTCTAAAAGTAAAATCTTTTTCTAACATTTCAGCTCAAAAACCTTATTTTCAGCACAGCAGAACATCATTACTAATAGTGCTGTGATTTTTTAGGTGCCTTCTGAGTAAACCAGTCTGTAAGTCCAGTTCTAAAACAATTTGCATATGTTTAAAAAATTAAAGAACTAAAGAAAATCAGGGTCAAACTGAAAAAGAAAATAAGAATTAATTGAACTTAATCTAAGTAGGTAAAGTTAAAAATGCTTCGTAGTTTTGTCCCCAAATAGGATGGAATTTCAGAAGAGTTACCCTAAGATATTGACTCCATCAATGTTAAACTAGTTTGAACTCTGCTTAAAAATTCTGGAGATGCTATGACTGGCAAAATGCAGTTTTTAAAAAGGCTTATAAACACTGAATGATGAAAAACTTAGTAGAGATAAGAGTCTATATTAATGAGTCAGAACTCCCTTGAAACAACACTGTAGATGGTTCCTTGTTTTTAATACTTTCCAGAAATCTCAATCCTTTTACATCACTTTCCTGAAATTAAAAAAAAAAAAAAACATATTTTGAAAGATGATGCTATCTAAAGAAAAAGCAAGAGCATGTCAAAAAACAAGATTAAGAACTTCTAACAGTATGGTTTCACTTTCTTTTTAACCACAGAAATATTTCAAATTACCTTTCTATAATCTGGTGTTCTGACTGCAGTAATTTCAATAGGTTAAAGAATGAAAACAACTTGATTGATAAACATTGCTGACTACCTATAGTTAGAGGATTGATGTTGTAAGGCCTGCTCACTCCTGGCCTACAAAGTTTATAGCTCAGGCCACTGACTCTCCTAGCACCTGAGCGTCTACTCAAGCTAGAGCAAGTGCACAGTAAGAATCTTTTTGAAATTGTGAAGCCAGATGATTCCACCATGCTTATCATTCCTGTCATCATCTTCAATCACTGTTCAAAATCTAAGTTCTTTTTGTCATGGCTTTTTGTGCTGCCCATATTTTTGCTTCCTTTTCCCACTCCCAACCTCCCAATGGCGGAGAGCGCCTATGGGCATTAGGGAGCAGCTTCAGATCTCCCAGAAGCTCCTTCAGTTACGCCCATTCTTCCATATGGGTAAGTGACAGTTTTCTCAACCAGAGATACTCCTAGGTTCCTTCTGTTATAAACATCCTAGGGCCACCACTGCTCTTGCTCTTCCCTAATAAATCTTTCCACTCTGCCTCCTGAGATTTTCTATGGTAAACAGATTTCTGCTCTGCATCCTTAATCTATTCATTGAGGACTTTCTACCTGGTTCTCTGCTGAGGAGTTTAATTCTTCCCTGAGCATGTTGCTTGCTACTTTCTGTATCGGAAGCTCCTCACTCGGCAGTAGGCAATGTATCTGGAAGCCACAAATTAGGATCTCCGTTCACATCCATTTCTGCTATTCTTCCTTCTTCTTTTTTTTTTGGTAAAAATCTTTGCATCTTTGAAAACTAGTCAGTCATGACCCACTCTCTAGCCCTGCTTGTCTGCTTTATTTTTCTGGCCTCCTGTTTAGATAAAAAGTGTATCAGGGACTTCCCTGGTGGTCTAGTGGTTAAGACTCTGTGCTTCCAATGCAGGGGGCATGGGTTTGATCCCAGGGGAACTAAGATCCCATATGCTGCACAACAAGATCAAAAGAAAAAAAAAAAAAAGTACATCAAACTAACTTTAGTTGGTCTTCTAGCACAGGAGTTGGTGAACTTTTCTTTTCTGTAAAGGATCAGATAGCAAATATTTTTGTCTTTGTTGGCCATATGGCCTCTGACACAACTCTTCAATTCTGCCATTATAGTGCAAAAGCAGCCACAGACAGGAGTAAGCAAATAGGCATGCCTATTCCAACAGAACTTAATTCACAAAAACAGGCATCAGGCTGGATTTGGCCCAAGGATTGTAGTATGCCAACCCTTGTCCAAGTATATGTCAGTTACCATGACAGAGGCTTTACATACATTATATCATGAGAAACCACAATGACAACTCCCGTATAAGGTTAGAGAGTAGACAAGGAAAGTTAAGTGCTTAGCATAGTGACTAGCCTATGGTAGATGATTGATAAATAGTTGTTGCAAATGATAATTAATCTTATAGGACTCTGCAAGATGGATTATTTCATGCATGGGGAAAGAGGGCCATTAAATAACTAGCCCAGGGAATAAGTGAAAATACTAGGAACTTATTTACAAAACAGAAATAGACTCACAGAGGGCCCAGAGGCATGTATGGAGCCTTGGTTCTCCCACTGAGAGGTCCAAGTAGCTTCTGGGCAGAAAACAGAGAGTGCTGGCAGAGATGACAGGGTCCCACCTCAGCAGAGAGGACCTGGGCCTGCCTGGGCAGGGTTGCAGTGACCCAGCTTACCATCAAAGCCCAGCCCATTCTCTCTGACCAGCCCCTCAAATTTATGCTTTCCATTTCAGGCAAAAAGGTTTTGGTTCTCCCTACCTCTACCCCCACAAAGAGTGTGCCTCCCTGAACTGCCCCCAGATGGGCCAGGGCAGACAGAGGCGGTAGGAGTTCTGGACAGGATGACTGCCTTGGGGTGAGTGGCCATGGATAGGCAAGGAACCTCAAATGCCAGCTCCCCCTCTGCTGCTAAGACAGCCCCAGAGGGAGAGGGATCCAGGCTGCTGTCAGAGGGGGCAGTAATGACCCTTGGTAGGAGTTATTAGCACATCAAAATAGTATTAAAATAGCAAAAACCCTTATGATTAAAGTAAACACAAATATGATTTTTCTTTTGACGTGCTCAAAATGCTCTAAGTATTACTAGAGCACTGCACAGCTTAAAGGATCTTAGTTTCCTGACCAGAGATTCCTGACTTGGGACCACGGCAGTGGAAGTGCAGAGTCCTAACCACTAGACCACCACAGAATTCATTCTAATAATTCTTGAAGGTAGCAGTCATCAGTAAATAAGCCATGTAGTTGAGAATTAACATGGCTTTCAAGTCAGTTAAGACAGAATTTACTAGCTTGCTCTTCACTTTTAGGCATAAGTCAGTTAATGGTTATTGCTATTAGAGAATTGTTTACAATCATATTGAATGCTCTGGACCCAACTCAAAGAACCTTCTTACATAAATTGTGCACAGGGAAGAAATATGGATAGGAAGAGTCCCAGAGATTTCAGACATGCTCAGGCATATTTACAGGATTGGAGAGGGGAGGCCAGCTGGTGTTTACCTGTGCTAGGGTTTCAGCAATTTGAAGGCCAGAAAGATGACCAGAAACACAAAGGCTGAAAATTGATGGAGAGAACAGACTCTGAAAAGGGTTGCTTAATTATGTGAACGATTCAGCATCAAATATTTAAGGAACATTACTACTGCTTTAGGTAAAAAGATAATAAAAGTTTAATGAAGGAAAATAAAGTTCCTATCCTTAAGGAGCTTACATACTGGTAGAGAAGGTAGTAAACACATAGATAGTAAAAGTCATTAACCAGAGTATGAGGAATATTTAAAACAGGGCAGGATGGTACAACAAGATGGTATAACCCTGTTCTAAATAGGGTAGACAGAGAATACTGAATTAGCAAACACAACCATTGTTCCTAGCAGAAATAACTGTTAGTTTTCTGAGAGCCTCTATTTGCAACGTTTGTGTCAATCGACATTTGTATCAAACACTCGTGTTAGGTGTGTTTCTGCTTAAAAACACCATATGTAATATCACTGATTCATTAATATTGAACTCATAGTTAACAACACTGTAACTCCTGCTTATCTAACAAATGTTTCCTCTGTAAGGTGGTGGCTTTATCTTTGCCCAGTCCCTCCCAAGTGTTAGTGGTAAGGTTTTTCCTTCTGTACTACCACTGCTCCTGAGGGTGTCAAGTCACCCTGGCCTGTATCCTGAAAAGCTAAAAAGGGGTAGTTGTTTACATGGACAATGTGGTTAGGGGTTCGTCTCAGGACACAGGCTTACACTCCCTAACTCAAGAACCACAGTTATGAGCAGGCTGCTGTCAATGGAAGGACCATACCCTTCAGCCACCAGCCACACAGCTAAGGTGACAACTTTACAGGACTGCATGTTACGTACCCCTGAATGGCAATCAATGATCTGTAGACACTGGTCCTTGTGTGGCTCCCTGGCACTGTCCCTGAAAGTGCTGGACAGTTTCATAGTGCTGACCCCTGCCCCATTTCTCTTCTAGCGTGCCAAATGATGTCCTCCTTAACCTCCAGTTCAGCTGATCCACCTTTGAATCTGGTGATTAAGGAAGATATCATTTGGTAAGAGATGAGATGGTGGTATCATACAGCGAAATGAGGTAGCTTGAAAAGGAATAGTTCTGGTGTGGGAGGTGATGCAAGACAGGAAGGGAAATAAGAACTGTATCTTGAACATGTACAGTGTGAGATAACATTTGGACACTGGAGGTAGTTTGACGGTTAAATCTACAGCTTAGGGAAAACTGGAGCTAGAGCAGTAAATTTGGGAGTGACCAACACACAGATAATGCCACCGAGCTGAATGAGATCACTTAAGATGAAGAAGAGCTTAAACCTAGAACAACAGAAAGGGGTTGAAATAATTATTTTCTATTGATCCTTTAAAGAGATGGCTTATAGAATTTAGTTCATTTTCTCCTTTTCTGTGTGAAAGGAACTATAAAACTACAGGGAAATTTGAATTGGTATTAAAGGGTATCAGCATCAGATCCCATCTTTTTTTTGGGGGGGGTTAGGACATGTCAAGCCTTACTTAGCCTATTACATTCAGATTAAATGTAAATTGGAGATGATCATTTTTGAAATTTTTAGGCAGTCTCTGATTCTTAAGTATTACAGAGTTTTTGAACTGGATAATGAACCACCTTTGAGGGGAAAATTTGAAAGGAAAGAATCCCTACCCTATATTCTCTGAAGCACGGAGGGAGCTAGAAAAAAGTTGGGACTGGGAAGTTAATATTCTAGTGCACCAAAAAGGAGTATGGCAAACTCAAACCCTCTGGGCAGGAGTTGTATCCGAGGGACTAGATCCACAAGTAGGAAGGGGCGAGAGAAGGTGTAGTATCAATATGGTAAGGTTCTTGGTCATTAAACACGTTAACAAAATATTTACTAAAATAAAATATCAATTAAAAAAATTTTTAGGGCTTCCCTGGTGATCCAGTGGTAAAGAATCCACCTCCCACTGCAGGGGATACAGCTTTGATCCCTGGTTGGGGAACTAAGATTACACATGCCAGGGGGCAACTAAGCCCATATGCTGCAACTACTATACCCACCCTCTAGAGCCTGTGCTCAGCAACAAGAGAAGCCACCGCGATGAGAAGGCCATGTACTGCAACTAGAGAGAAGCCTCTGCTTCCTGCAACTAGAGACAGCCCATGTATAGCAATGAAAACCAAGTACAATCAAAAAAGAAAAAAGACAGAAAAAGTTAAAAAAAAATTTTTTTTAATGGTAAAAATGGCCTTGTGGGTATGATTTTTAAAAAGTCCTTATCTTTATCTTATCCACAAAAATGGCATTGTGGGTATGGTTTTTAAAAGTCCTTACAGTTATCCTGAAATACTTACAGGTGAAACACAATGTTGAGTATTTGCTTCAAGATGCTCAGAAGAAAGAAGTCAGAAGGGGATACATGATACAAGATTAATTATGAGTTGAGCCAGGCTTCAGCAATACGTGAACTGTAAACTTCCAGATGTTCAAGCTAGATTTCGAAAAGGCAGGGAAACCAGAGATCAAATTGCCAACATCCGCTGGATCATGGAAAAAGCAAGAGAGTTCCAGAAAAACATCTATTTTTGCTTTATTGACTATGCCAAAGCCTTTGACTGTGTGGATCACAATAAACTGTGGAAAATTCTTCAAGAGATGGGAATACCAGACCACCTGACCTGCCTCTAGAGAAACCTGTATGCAGGCCAGGAAGCAACAGTTCGAACTGGACGTGGAACAACAGACTGGTTCCAAATAGGAAAAGGAGTATGTCAAGGCTGTATATTGTCACCCTGCTTATTTAACTTATATATACAGAGTACATCATGAGAAATGCTGGGCTGGAGAAAGCACAAGCTGGAATCAAGATTGCTGGGAGAAATATCAATAACCTCAGATATGCAGATGACACCACCCTTATGGCAGAAAGTGAAGAACTAAAGAGCCTCTTGATGAAAGTGAAAGAGGAGAGTGAAAAAGTTGGCTTAAAGCTCAACATTCAGAAAACTAAGATCACGGTATCCGGTCCCATCACTTCATGGCAAATAGATGGGGAAATAGTTGAAATAGTGGCAGACTTTATTTTTTGGGGCTCCAAAAAATACTGCAGATGGTGACTGCAGGCATGAAATTAAAAGATGCTTACTCCTTAGAAAGAAAGTTATGACCAACCTAGACAGCATATTAAAAAGCAGAGATAATACTTTGTCAACAAAGGTCCTTCTAGTCAAGACTATGGTTTTTCCAGTGGTCATGTGTGGATGTGAGAGTTGGACTATAAAGAAAGCTGAGTGCTGAAGAATTGATGGTTTTGAAGTGTGGTGTTGGAGAAGACTCTTGAGAGTTACTTGGACTGCAAGGAGATCCAACCAGTCCATCCTAAAGGAGATCAGTCCTGGGTGTTCATTGGAATGACTGATGTTGAAGCTGAAACTGCAATACTTTGGCCACCTGATGCGAAGAGCTGACTCATTTGAAAAGACCCTGACGCTGGGAAAGATTGAGGGCAGGAGGAGAAGGGGACGACAGAGGATGAGATGGTTGAATGGCATCACCGACTCAATGGACATGGGTTTGGGTGGACTCTGGGAGTTGGTGATGGACAGGGAGGCCTGGCGTGCTGCGGTTCATGGGGTTGCAAAGAGTCGGACACAACTGAGCGACTGAACTGAACTGAACTGATGGGTACAGAGGCTTCTATTTTTGTTTGTATTTTATTGTTTTCATTGTTTTCTATAATAAAATGCTTTTTAAAATTAATCTTTGAAATAAAGAATACATCTATTTTTTTGATCAGCAGTCAGGACAATTTGCTATGATGTTAGGAATATCAGTCATGTTTGGGGAGAGTTGGATAAAGAATGTGCTGACTAACTCCAAAAGACTCAAGATGAGCCTTTCCTGATAAAGCTGAGACAGAGTCTCCAGCCAGATAAGATACTGGAGTGGAGAACAAAGAGAAGAGTGTGCTGGAGCTCCCTGTGGAGAGTGGAACACAGAGTCATTTAGATACCATATGAATAAAGCAGATCTAGTGTTTGCTGATGTCATTCTTACTAAAAACTCTTTCTAAAACAATAAACTAAGAGTGCCTACAGGCACCAGGCCTTCAAACACTATGTTTTTGAGAATTCATTACGAGGGGCTGGAACGAAATAATTTGTTAATTTACAAGGTATGGATTATAGGAAATCTGGAGCAAGTTATTCTGTTTGGGAAGATAAAGAGCCATGAATTTAGTACTGTTGACCCCTGAACAACATGTGTGTTAGTGGTGCCAATCCCCTTGTGCAGTCCAAAATCTGCATATAACTTCACAGTCAGCCCTTCATATCTGCAATTCCACAACCGAGGATTCAACCAACTGCAGATCTTATAGTATTGTAGCAAGCACTTATTGGAAAAAATCCCCATATCAATAAATCTGCACAGTTCAAACCCACAGTTCAAACTGCAGTTGTTTGTCAACTGCAGTTCCTATTCAACTATGAAATCACCAAAACTGAGCCTGGGAGACTTCTACTAACAAGTAAGTTAAGAAACTTTGCTAGGCCTTAATTTCCCCATCTATTCAATGAGGTAATTAGACTAGACAATCTCTGTAGTGATTCCCTTCAGCTCTTTTCAGCTCTGAAATTCCATGAAACAATTAAAACAACTTTTTTATATAAAATTTCAAAAAGACATAAAATGCAGAAAACAACATAAGGAAACCTCAAGTACCAATCACTACACTTCAACATAATGTCCAATTTTATTGTACCTCAACCCCTACTCATCTTCTTGCTCCCACTATTATTCTGAAGCAAATTCTAGACATCCTATGAAATATATTTTAATGATTCTCTTGAAGCAAAGATAGTTTATAAACAACATATCACACAAGTTAGTCTCTCCACTTTTCCAAGATGCCTTCTCTTACTGCAGCTGTAAACACTGTCATTTAACTTGGCATTGCAGAATGCTAAGGATCACATGCTGAACCCAGATACTCAGTAAAGGAGGAGTTACCTTTTTTTTTTCTTTTGCCCTGCAGGTGTAGCTTATGGGATCTTAGCTCCCCCAGCACGGATTGAAGCCAGGCCCTTGGCAGTGAAAGCATGGATTTCCTAACCACAGATCCACCAGGTTAAGTCCCTAGTATAGAAAGACAAGAAGTTCACAAACTAATTCTGAAGTATTAGTTCCTTTGTAAACTTTTGACCAGATAGGGTCACTGTCAGTGACTGGTTACCACTAGGCTCAAAATGACTCCAACCTAGTATTAAATAAGACATTTTTATTGCTGTGCATTTCTACTGAATCAACTCTTTACTAACATGGCCAGGGAGATAGTTTCTGCACCCCATATATGCAATAAACGTTGGGAAAAAATTGTCAACAGGGCCCTCATGACCAAAGTTTAATCTCATACTTCTCAGGAAAAAAAAAAAAAAGTCAAAAAACAGATTTAATAAGGAGAAAGTAATTTCAGGAAAATGATCTCTGTGTGTGTGAATACTTATTAGATATGCACAAATCTTGTCAATTCTAATTCTGACCTGCCACGGAATCTAAGAAGTCACTCGCCTTTTTTTTTTTTTTGTCCAGAAGGTGAAAATGTTCTCCTAATTTGTTTTAAACCATTTGCTTCTTCCTGAATAACTAGCTGCTATTTTTTCATGTATATATAATTGCATATATATAATTATTTCAGGACGTAGTCTACAACATCTCATATAATTTTCATTAAGGGAACCGATCATGCATGCAGCCGTATATATAAGGAGGCTACACTTTTAGGAGGCAGGAGCGGGCTGATGATTTAAACGAGAGATTTCCAAGTTCCAAGTTCCCATCCCCAAATCTCAGTCGAGGCAGCGACACCAAGCGCGGTCTAAGACTCTCCAGGGGCGCTGCAGCCGGGAAGGGCTTCGGGAAGCCACAGTCGGTGGGGTTCTCTCCTGTCCGGGAGGCCCCCAGTCATACGTGGAAATTCCAACTCCCACCCCGAGAAGGAAGCTTCTGTCCAGAGACCCGTATCCCTCTCGACAGTGTTCTCAGTGACTTTGAGCGACTCGGCGTCACTTTCCCCGCCTGTGAAAAGCCCGAAAGGAGCAGCCGCCACCTGCCCGGGGCCAAGGCAATAAAGCCACACCAAACTGCGAGTCTGAGCCCCGCAGGAAGGGGTGCAAAGCGGTGCCTTGAGCCTCTTCTCCCTGACTAGTTTCTGCTCGGGATCCGCAGGACGGACGCGGAGGAGGTGCTCTCCCAGGGTGGCGGCACTGGGACCGGGCACCCCGCGGGGTCGCGGATAGTGAGGGGGAGGGAGCAGTGACCCCGCGGCCTCGGCCCTCTCCGGGGGCGGGGCTCGGGCGCTGCTCCGCCCCCCGCGCCCTCTTTTCCCCTCCCCTCCCCCACGCCCTTTTCTACCGCCCCC
>NW_011494948.1:13581284-13584386 GCF_000754665.1 Bison bison bison
TAGGAAAGGGAGCGGGAGTGGGGGGAAGGAAAGTGCTGTTCTATGGAAAGGGGCGGAAGGAGGCGGAGGAAAAAAGAAAAAGGGAACAGAAACATGGCCGTCAGCTGTCGGGGCAACAGTGCAGCGCGCAGCTCCTAGGCAACCCGCTGCCCGCACGGCCGGCCTCTGGTGAGCCGAGGCGCCAGCGCTAGCTCGCGCTCCCGGCCGTTACCCCTCGCTGCAGGAGGCGCCCCTGGAGACCTAGCCCCGGAGCCGGCGCAGGCGCAGACCAGGCGGCGGTGGCCGCGGGAGCCAGTCCCCCGCCCTGCTCTGCCGAGAGAGACCAGGCCCGAAGCCGGCGCTTTCATGCCCCAGGAAGGGGCTGTGCTCGGGTGGCGCTGAAGGAAGATCGGGCAGCAGGTGAGTGTGAGGCAGAGGACCTTTGGCGGAGGAACCCTGCGCCGCGCTCTGGACCGGCCCGAGCTTCCGGGCCGGGAGGGCGCGGGGCAGGTAGCGACTCGGAGGGCTGGGTTCCGACGGCCGGCCTGCGGGGGGTCGCCCGGGAGGCGGAGAGTGGAGAGGGCTGGCATTCCTGGCCTAGTCTCTCTGCGGTTTGCGGGGGCGGGGAGTCCCCAGGATCCTGCGGGGTATGATGCGGGGAGAGGCCCCGCCGGGAAGGGCCTCCCCGCGCTACCGCCCGGGCTTCGGGGAGCCACTGCTGTGGAAGGAAGCGCGAGGGGTCTGGGCCCTGGGGACCGCCAAGGGGACCGCGCGTGGGTGGGGATGGGGGGAAGGGACGAGGACGAGGGTTCTCGAGGGCTTTGCGGCGGAGTGGGTGAAGAGCCGAGATCGGGGGTCTGGAGCGGGGTCTGGGGCCAGGGCGGGGGGAGAACTCGGGACCTGGGCAGGTGTCGCAGGTGAATTGAGGACATCTCCTCTGCCTTACCGTGGCGGATCCTCAGGGCTTCTTTGTTGGCGATGACTTTTAGGAAAGTGACTAAACACAAATAAAACCAACTAATGAGCCCCTAATGCTGACTCTTGTAAAGAGCTGTAACTTTTCTACATTGAAGATGCTATCATCTATCTGCCTCCCATCCCCGGTTTTCTGCTTCATAGACTTTATCCTCCGAAAGATGGTGCCTCGTCAGGATAAATAAATGAGCCAAGCTTTAAACAATGCCCCCCCCCCCCCCATTACCTGTTTGTTTAACACCGGCAAATTTAGGTCAGTTACCGAAGTTACTTGTGCAAATGTGAGGAAGAGAGTCATCTCCAGTAATAAGCCCTCAGCTGTCTGTGTGTTTTGCTTCTGAGAAATTGTCAAGCCTTGTAGTTGGGTAATTGATTTACTGAACCATCTTAATTGTGTGCGAACTCAAGTTAAGAAGTTCTCGCTAGACCCTAATTTAAGGTAGGGGTAGGTTTTCCCTTCCGGTCTCTTGGTTTAGAAGATGAAGGGTGTGGTAAGGAGAGAATGTTAGTGCTAAGGCGCCAAGTTTTCAATAAATGTTACATTTGAGGTGATCATGTGTATTAAGCTTTCCGAAATTAAGAGAATTGTATGATTTTTATGTGTACACGTGACACGAGCAAAACTGAAGGAAGGAAAACTTCATCTCAGCACTGAAGGATACCTATTCTTTTATCAGTATTACCATGACAAAAAAAACCCGTCGCTTTTATTTTATGCCCTGTATTACTGTTGAAAATTTGATAAACTGCTTCTTGGTGTGAAACTGGAATTCAAAAATGAACTTAGATTTGTATTCATGAGGTTAATCTGCTTCTCCTTTAAATTTGCTTTGGCTCGTTTTTCTAGTAATGTCAAACTCGATCCACACTTTCCCCTCATTGGTGTCTCCTGTGGCCATTTTGCCTAATAGTTGATTAGGATTATATTATTTACCGGTAATGTGGCAGTTCACTTTGTCCGTAGTACCTCACTTACTGTACTACTGTTTAGACTTGCATGATGGAAAAGCTATGATGTTAGAAATTTTGAAGTTGTAAGGTTGGAGTCATTTACTCGTGTGTAATTTGTAAATGAATGCATTATGTTGTTGAGAGTAAGTATAGTATTTTGTAGTTTAAACTTGAGCTTTCAGCTGGGGAAATTGGCAGTAGAGTTGGTGTGTGGAGACTGATTTTAAAACGCAACATGTTTTAAATTACAAGGGACTGCAGTGGTGTGTGTAAGATGTAACAATTCGTAGTGCCAGATTTGGAAGGTTATTTGGTTGAGGCAGCTCTGTAAGGAAACATGTTAAGTATCTGCAATAAAAGCTGGTTTGTAGCGATAGACAAGGGATTTTGCGTAGTAAATAATAACCCAAGGAGGCACCTTTCCTCTGTCAGTTGAGACCAAAACATTTCATGTTTTCATTGGAGTTTCCTGCTAAGACAGATACTGATTTTGCATTGCATTTGCTGCTCAGTTTGAAAGTTAGGTTTCAGTCTTATTCTTGCAACTTAAATACAGGTTGTAAAGTAAAAAGGAAAGCTGCTGAGTTAGGGGGCAGATTGTCTCATTTCGTCTTTTTGATTTGCAGATGGAATTTGTTTTAATTTGTATTTCCAATATAATCTATCGTCTGAAACTTAGATATTAAAGGTAAATAAGCTTTTATAGTATATGAATTAAAATTTTGACTTCTGTGTGCTGGTACCACAAGTTGTACCTCCTCTTTAAAATTGTTAGTTTGACATACTTGCAGTAATAGGACACCTTGTTGGAACTGGAGAATCATTTGAAAGAATTAAAACTTGGGGAATGAGTTTGTATAGTATAGCTGGTATAAAATGGTAAGTCTGTGGCATCAGATTGTAGGAAATTCCAAAATCCAGTAACTTCATATTTGAAATTTAAAACTTAAATTTTAGTTAATAGATTTATTTAGTGTTATTTGTGGGGGGAAATTAGGTACTTTTTAAACTTAAAATTTTTTCTAAATTTATGTCAGTATGTAATACATACGAGTAAGTAAATGTAATAGAATTCTCTTTGTGTGGTATTTGAAAACTAACATGGTGCTACATATTGCTATATTTTATGGTTTTGTATAGTAGTAGTCCAAAGTTTACTATCACAGTTATTTAACCAGTATTCTGTCTTTTTAATAT
>NW_011494948.1:13584486-13587049 GCF_000754665.1 Bison bison bison
TAATATTTTAGTAATTTCACGTTTTCAGTCATAATGCTATAATGAAATCTTTTTGCTAGTATGATGGTCCAACCCACATTAAACTTTTGAAAATGTAGTCATTCTTGTACTGCTTCCTTTGCAGTGGATCATGAGGGCTCTCACAATACAGTATTTGAGGAATGAAAGCAAGGTGAAAACTGTGGATGTGCATCTGGGACTTGAATTCATTGGGTACAGATCAAAATATAATTCGTCTCTGTTACTGATTTGCTGCAAGTTTCTGTAATAATTCTGTTTTATTTTTCAATATAATAAAATTCTTAACTCTCATAGTAATATTTGGGGCATAAATATTTCTAACTGGACCTCATTTCAGCCAAATTTAATATTTGCAAATACATATTTATAATCATTTGACTTACAGAATAGTTATTTTATGTTTTTTTTTAAATATTTGAAATATTTTAAAGGATTCTTTGACTCTCATTTGTCAAATGTGTGGTTCCTTTGTCTCTTAATTTAGGGATGCTTAGATTCTGAAAGCATAAATGTTAGGAGTCTCTGTTTAATTGTAGAAACAAGTCTCTATTAAATAGGTACTATGCTATCTGCCGGAGAAGGCAATGGCACCCCACTCCAGTACTCTTGCCTGGAGGATCCCATGGATCGAGGAGCCTGGTACGCTGCAGTCCATGGGGTTGCACAGAGTCAGACACGACTGAGCGACTTCACTTTCACTTTTCACTTTCATGCATTGGAGAAGGAAATGGCAACCCACTCCAGTGTTCTTGCCTGGGGAATCCCAGGGACGGGGGAGCCTGGTGGGCTGCCGTCTATGGGGTCGCACAGAGTCGGACACAACTGAAGCGACTTAGCAGCAGCATGCTATCTGCTAGGGAAGAAAAGATGAATAACATACAGTCTGCCTGTTAAAGTCTAGCAGGATAAACATGCTAGTCTTGTAGACAAGCATCCACATCATGACAAACCTAGAATAGAGGAAACGGTGCTGTTGTAGCAGAAAGAAATACCTAGGTGTTTTGGGTGTGGATTAAATATAGTTTACATAGAAGACATTTGACTTAAAACTCAAAGATGTGAAAGGCACAAAGTAGTGAGAGAATGTGATGGGCTTTATTAAAATGTAAGTAATTTAGTCTTGGGGCACACGTAATTTTGAAGGGAAGTGGGGAGCAAGCTAGAGGGGTAAATAGGAACTATGTCATGAAGAGTCTTAAAAGTCAGATAGGAAATTAAGACCATAGACACTGTAGGGAACAGGGAGTCATTTAATGATTTTAAGGTGTTCAGTATCTGGCTCAATAGTGAAGGATGCATTGGGAAAGCAGCTTGAGTGAGACTGCACGTTCAGCAGCTGGAAGATCTTGCAGGCATCTGCGTGAGAATTGAGAACAGCAGTGGTACGGATGAAAGAAAGTTGAGTAGAACTGAAAACTGTGCAGACATTTTCCTCTGCTTGAAAAGCCCTACCTCTGTCCTTGCCTACTGGGCACCTGTCACACCAGCCTACTTTTAGATTCCTCCCCTCAGAGCCTTTGTGTGTACTATTCCATTTACCTGTTACTTTTCTGAGAGGTCTTTTCCATTTCTTTTCTTTTCTTTCTATTTGGCCATGCAGCATGGCTTGTGGGATATTAGTTCCCTGATCAGGCATTGAATCCGGGCTCACGGCAGTGAAAGCGCTCAATCTTAACCACTGGATTGCCAGGGCATTCTCCTGAGAGGTCTTTTCTGATTACACTGTCTAGTTAGATCAAGAGAGATCAGTTATTATCTTAGCATCTTGTTATTTTATTCTGTAGAGTTTAATTTTTCTTCCTTCCTCTCCTCCCTCCCTTGCTTCATATTAGTGCCTCTTACTAGTTTGGAGGTTATGTGCAATCTGATTCCTTACTATTTTTTTTTTTTTTTAACTGTGGGTCTGTTTCTCGTCTTTTCTCTTCCTTTGGTCTAAATGTCTGTCCTTATGCCAATATTGTATTGTCTTCATTGCTGTTTCTTCATAGCAAATCTTGCAATCAGTTAGTATTTATTTTTTACCTTTTTTTTTTCTTATCAAAACTGTTTTGGTTACTCTATATCCTTAGCATTTTCTTGTAAGTTGTAGAATAAACTTGTCACTTTCTACAAAAAGCCCTGATGGGAGAATTGACATCTCATTAATAGTCTTCTGGTACTTTAATATGGCATAACTTTTCTTTATTTAAATAGCTTTAGTTTGTTTTTTTTTTCCCAGTGTTTTATGATTTTCATTTTATAGATCATGCTCATATTTTGTTCAATTTATCCCCAGGTATTTCTTGTTTTTTGATACTATTGTCAATGATACTGTATTTTAAAATTTCTTTTTCCAATTGTTTGATAGTATATAAAAATGCAATACAAAGTTAACTTTGTAGTCTTGTCTTACTAAATTAGCTTAAAATTTTTTTTTTAATTTATTTTTGGCTACGCTGGGTCTTTGTCGTTTTGCGGGGGCTTTTCTCTAATTGTTGTGACTGGGGGCTGCTGTTCATTGTGTGGTGGCTTCTCTTGTTGCGGAACACAGGCTCTAGGCACA
>NW_011494948.1:13587154-13612662 GCF_000754665.1 Bison bison bison
GTAGTTGGCAGCACACAGGCTCAGTAGTTGTAGCTTGATGACCCTAGCGTGCACAGGCTTCAGTAGCTGTCACGCATGTGCCAACTGAGTTGCTCTGAGGCATGTGGAATCTTCCTGGATTAGGGATTGAACCCATGTCCCTTGCATTGGCAGGCAGATTCTCATCCATTGCATTAGCAGGGAAGTCTGTAAATTAACTTTTCAGTTCTAGTAGCTTTTGTGTATATTCCTTAGGATTTTCTTTTCTTAAAATAATATTATTTATTTCATTTTTGGCTGTGCTGGGTCTTCGTTGTTGCACGGGCTTTTCTCGCGTTGCAGAGAGTGGGGGCTACTCTTTGTTGCAGTGCGGGGACTTCTCATTGTGGTGGCTTCTCTTGTTGTGGAGCAGGGGCTCTCGGGCATGCAGGTTTCAGTAGTTTCAGTTCCCAGGCTCTAGAGCATAGGCTCAATAGTTATGGTGCACAGGCTTAGTTGCTCCATGGCATGTGGGATCTTCCTGGATCAGGGATCGAACCTGTGTCTCCTGCATTGGCAGGCAGATTCTTTATCACTGAGCCACCAGGGAAGCCCCCTTAGGATTTTCTTAGTACAGAATCATAATATCTGCAGAGAAAACCAGTTTTGCTTCTTCATTTCCAATCAGTATTCCTTTAGTTTTTTCTTGCCTTATTCCACTGGCTAGATGAGTGATTTAACTTATATGCAGAGTACATCATGAGAAACGCTGGTCTGGAAGAAGCACAAGCTGGAATCAAGATTGCTGGGAGAAATATCAATAACCTCAGATATGCAGATGACTCCACCCTTATGGCAGAAAGTGAAGAGGAACTAAAAAGCCTCTTGATGAAAGTGAAAGTGGAGAGTGAAAAAGTTGGCTTAAAGCTCAACATTCAGAAAACAAAGATCATGGCATCCGGTCCCATCACTTCATGGGAAATAGATGGAGAAACAGTGGAAACGGTGTCAGACTTTATTTTTCTGGGCTCCAAAATCACTACAGATGGTGACTGCAGCCATGAAATTAAAAGACGCTTACTCCTTGGAAGGAAAGTTATGACCAACCTAGACAGCATATTCAAAAGCAGAGAGATTACTTTGCCAACAAAGGTCCATCTAGTCAAGGCTATGGTTTTTCCTGTGGTCATGTATGGATGTGAGAGTTGGACTGTGAAGAAGGCTGAGCGCCGAAGAATTGATGCTTTTGAACTGTGGTGTTGGAGAAGACTCTTGAGAGTCCCTTGGACTGCAAGGAGATCCAACCAGTCCATTCTGAAGGAGATCAGCCCTGGGATTTCTTTGGAAGGAATGATGCTAAAGCTGAAACTCCAGTACTTTGGCCACCTCATGTGAAGAGTTGACTCATTGGAAAAGACTCTGATGCTGGGAGGGATTGGGGGCAGGAGGAGAAGGGGACGACAGAGGATGAGATGGCTGGATGGCATCACTGACTCGATGGACGTGACTCTGAGTGAACTCCGGGAGTTGGTGATGGACAGGGAGGCCTGGCGTGCTGTGATTCATGGGGTTGCAAAGAGTTTGACACGACTGAGCGACTGAACTGAACTGAACTGAGATTAGTGATGTTCACTAGAAATAATGTAAGCCATGAGTGTAATTTTAAGTTTTCTAGTAGCTCCACACTAAGAAGTAACAAAAACTGTCATTAAATTTAATAACATTTTTTATTCCACTGTGTCCAGAATGTTAACATGTGTAGTAGTTTCCCTAGAGTAGCCATAACAAATAACCACAAACCATGTGATTTAATTAGCAGGTTTATTCTTTCACAGTTTTGGAAAATCTTAAGTGTAAAATCAAGGTGTTGGCAGGAACATACTCCCTCTCAAGACTCAAGAAAGAATCCTTCCTTGCCTTTTCCTACTTTGGTGGTTGTTGGCAAGTTATAGATATCGGACTGTTTGGATTTTCTCTTCTTACGTCAATTTTGTAATTTGTGTCTTTAAAAAATTGTCCTTTTCATCTGTGTTGTTGAATTTATTGGCATGAAAGTGCTTATAACTTTCTCTTGTTATTTTTTAAATGTCTAATGATGTGCTTTCATTGTAATGATCATTTCTCATTGGTAATTTCTGCTTCCTGATTTTTTCCTGATTTAGAGGCATGATATCTATTGCTTGTCCATTTTCAATTTTATTGATTTCTCCTCTTTTTATTTTTTCATCTACATACTCTTGATTTAATTTGCTTTTTTTCCCCTAGCATCCTAAGGTGGACTCTTAGATTACTGATTGAAAAACTTTCCTCTTTTCTAATTAGTAAAATAGGTAAAATTTAGAAAAATTTTCTATTTTATTTTTATATAAAATTTTTATTCATTTATTTACTATTTTTTGCTCTGCTGGGTCTTTATTGCTGTGCATGGGTTTTCTCTAGCTTTGACAAGTGGGGGCTATCCTGTAGTTCAGTGCACAGGCTTCTCATCGCAGTGGCTTCTCTTGTGGAGCTGGAGCTCTAGGGTTTGGGAGATTCTGTAGTGGCAGCTCACGGGCTCTAGAGTGCAGGCTCAGTGGTTGTGGCACACCGGGCTTAGTTCCCCTGTGACTTGTGAAATCTTCCCGAATCAGAGATGGAACCCATGTCCCCTACATTGGCAGGTGGATTTTTAACCATTGGACCACCCGAGAAGTCCAAGAATTTCCTTTTAAACACTGCTTCAGCTGCATCTCACAAATTGATTTCTGTTATTTTCATTTGGGCTTCCCAGGTGGCGCTAGCGGTAAAGAATCTGCCTGCCAGTTCAGGAGACACAAGAGACATGGGTTCAATCCCTGGATTGGGAAGAGCTCCTGGAGTAGGAAATGGAGGAAATGGAGGAATGGGGGGGGGTACCCATTCCAGTATTCTTGCCTGGAAAATAGCATAGGCAGATAACCTGGCGGGCTACAGTCTATGCAGCTGCAAAGAGTCAAACACAGCAAAGAGCTGAACACACATACATTTTCATTTAGTTCAAATATTTTCTAATTTCTCTTACAGTTTCTTTTTGATTCATTGATTTATTGATGATGTAAAAGAGTGTTGTTTAGTTTTGAAATTTAATTTCATGTTCTGTGTGTTTTATATGGGCTTCCCCGGTGGCTCAGCGGCAAAGAACCTGCCCGCAATGCAGGAGATTTGGGTTCAGTTCCTGGGTCAGGAAGACCCCTGGAGGAGGAAATGGCAACCCACCTCAGTGTCCTCTCCTGGAAGTTTCATGGACAGAGGAGCTACAGTCCATTAGGTCACAAAGAGTTGGACACGACTGAGCAATGACAGTGACTCTGTATGTTTGATTATATTGTCAAATTTATCCAGGTTTGTTTTATGGACCAGCATATGGTTTATCTTAGTGAATGTTTTGTATGTACTTGAAACAATTTTGGATTTTGCTGTTGTTGGAGTATTCTATAAATAACTAATTCTGTGAAGTTAGTTGATGCTGCTGCTGCTAAGTCGCTTCAGTCGTGTCCAACTCTGTGCAACCCCATAGACGGCAGCCTACCAGGCTCCCCGTCCCTGGGATTCTCCAGGCAACAACTCTGGAGTGGGTTGCCATTTCCTTCTCCAATGCATGAAAGTGAGAAGTGAAAGTGAAGTCGTTCAGTTGTGTCTGACTTGGCAACCCCATGGACTGCAACCTACCAGGCTCCTCCGCCCATGGGATTTTCCAGGCAAGAGTACTGGAGTGTGGTGCCATTGCCTTCTCCGAAGTTAGTTGATAGTGTTCTTCAAATTTAAGTATCCTTCTGATTTTCTGTGTACCTGTTGTATGAATTACTGAATGAGAGTGTTGAATCCTCTTTAATTATGAATCTGTTTATTTTTTCTTTAATTTCTGTTAGTTCTTGCTCCATGTACTTTAATGCTCTCTTGTGAGACATGTACATGTTTAGGATTCTTATGTCTTAATGATTTAACTTTTAGTGTTATTATGAAATGTTTATTTTTATCTCTGCTCCCAAGTCTGCCTGTTATTAGTATGGCCACTCTGGCTTTCTTGTGATTAAAATGTACATGATATATATTTTTGCATCCTTGAAAAAATACTTTATTTTTAAGAACAGTTTTACATTTACAGAGAGTTCTCTATATCCCAGACCCAGTTTCTTAACATCTTATACTTGTATATTGTATTTGTTACAATTAAATGAACCAGTATTGATACAGTATTATTAACTAAAGTCTCTAGTTTATTCAGATTTCCCCAGTTTTTAACTAAAGTCCTTTTTTCTGTTCGAGAATCCCGCCCAAATACAACTTTATTAGATTTCGTTGTGTCTCCAGACTACTTTTGAGTGTAGCAGTTTCTTAGATTTTCCTTGTTGTTGATGACTATGACAAATTTGCCAAGTACCAGCCAAACATTTTGTAGGATGTCCCTCTATTGGAATTGTTCTGATTGTTTTTTTCAAGGTTAGATTGAGGTTATATGTTTTTGTGAGGAAGGTTGCAGAGATGAAGCCCCATTACAACATCTCAAGAGTACACATTATCAACATGACTTCTTTCATTTGTTTATTTGGCTGTGCTGGTCTTAATTGTAGCACATGGGACTTTGGTCTTCACTGCGGCGTACATCGTCTTTCAGTTGCGGCACGCGAACTCTTAGTTGCTGCATGAGGAATCTAGTTTCCTGACCAGCGACTGAACCTGGGCCCCTGCATTGGGAGCATGGAGTCTCTCTCAGCCACTGGACCATCCAGGAAGCGCCTTGACGTGTGATTTTGATGTTGGTCATGACTACTTGGCTGATGCAGTGTTTGTCATGTTCTCCACTGTAAAGTTACTCTCTTCCCCACTTCCATTCTGTACTCTTTGAAGAAGTCACTAAGCTCCTCCCACACATAAGGAGTAGGGGATTACACACTCTTTGAGGACAAGAGTATTTGCTCGAGTTTTTTAGAATTTTTTGCATTGAGAGAGTGGTCTCTTTTCCTTCATTGATTTATTCATACCAATTTGTATCAGGATGGACTTACAGATACTTATTTTATACTTCGAGTTATAATGCAGTCTTACCTTATTCGCTCAATTGTTCTGACCTTAGCAATTGGGAGCTGTCTTAGTTGACTTTAGTTGACTCCTGTGCTCCTTTGACACACACCCTTAAGTGTGGGTTTGCTGTTGGTCTTGTCTGTTTGTATGTTTGTTAATTCTGGCGCCAAAAGAATGCTCCAGGTTCATTTATTTTTCCACTTTGTTTTTTAAAATTTTTTCTCAATTTTCAAATGAAATATAATTGATTTGTAGTA
Source organism: Bison bison bison (assembly GCF_000754665.1). Lineage (NCBI taxonomy): Eukaryota > Metazoa > Chordata > Mammalia > Artiodactyla > Bovidae > Bison > Bison bison. The sequence continues at coordinate 13,592,410 of NW_011494948.1, forward strand.
TTGTATTAGTTCTCGGTGTAGAGCAAAATGATTCAGTAGTGTATATGTGTGTATACACTGTATACATACATATATATATATATATTCTTTTTCAGATTCTTTTTTCTTATATAGGTTTTTACAAAATATTGATTATAGTTCCCTGTGCTATACAGTAGATCCTTGTTGGTTATCTGTTTTATATATTGTATATAAAGTCCTTATTTTGTATTTAGTAATGTGTATATATTGGGGCTTCCCTCGTAGCTCAGATGGTAAAGAATCTGCTGCAGTGTGGGAGACTTGTGTTTGATCCCTGGGTCAGGAATAGCCCCTGGAGAAGGGAATGACTACCCACTCCAATATTCTTGCCTAAAGAATTCCATGGACAGAGGAGCCCTGGTGAGTTACAGTCCATGGGGTTGCAAAGAACCAGACACAACTGAGTGACTAACACTTCATTTCACTTGAATTCAGTGTATATGTGCTACTTCCAAACTCCTAACGTATCCCTCCACCCCCTCTACCACCTTTGGTAACCGTAAGTTTATTTTCTAAGTCTGTGCAGGCTCATTCTGTGTAGAGGTTTCCTCTGCTTTATGAAAGTAGAGTGTTCCTATGAAACCTTTCATAAACCAGTACGGTGTAAAACAAACAGTTACCTTAGGACACATCTTGCTAACGGTTGTGCACGATAAATTTAGATGAAGCACAGATGCTTTTAGACACAGTTCAAAGCTACGTCAGCTTGATGCTGATATGCTGAGTGTAGTTACTGGGGAGGGAGTTTGTTTAGGCTTTTCTCCCTCCTCTGCTTGGGGCTTGCTGCCTTTAAAACTGCTTGCTGCAAAACAAATGCCATCCTATTTTTGCTTTTCACCTCTTTCCATAAAAGTGTGTGTGTGTGTTTTTTTTTCAGATTTCCTTTGGATTAGCAAAAACCAGGTGCTTATATAGGTCTTTTGTAAAAGTGAAGTGGCATGAAGCAAACTTTTGAAAAGCAAGGGATACCTGTATTTCCTGTTCCAATCCTATAATCATTTCTTCAAGAAGCCTTGGCTCCTTCTATTGGAAAATAGCGTTAAAAATCAAGATCTAGGTGCTAGGTATGCCGATTGCCGTGGGGTGTCCTTACTTCTAGGTCTTCTTAGTTGATTGAGCAAGGAAATACACTTGTGTATATTAACCTATTATATACCTATGTCTGTAACTCTACCTATATGTCACAATCTGTATTTATATTAAACTAAATGAGTTCATAGTGAGCTCCAACTTTAGTCCATTATTACATGGATACTTCCCCCCTTGTCTCTCTGTAAATTTCTACTTAGTGAAAAAATGTGGCTCCCACCATCTGTCATCCATTCATTGTTCAGTACCAGTAATTGTTCAGTACCAGTATACATGCATAACAGTATCAGAACTGTTAACTCATAGCCCTGTGTGAAACCGTTTTTATCAGCTAGAGTGCCTGTTTGCAGTTCCTGTTGCTTTTAAAGACTGTACTCATTTCTAAAGTTACTTCGGCTAGCATCTTGCCCTCCACACCCCACAACCCTAACCCCTTCAGTGAAATTGTTTGATACATTTTTAATGTTCTCATGACCTACTCCATATTCCTTTAGGGTATCCCATGATGTCCTCACTGGATTTAATAATTTTGCATACATTAAAATTCACTCTCTATGCTCTAAAGTTCTGTGAATTTTGACAAATGCTTAATGTCAGTATTTGCCATTACTGTATCAGATTGAATAGTTTTACATCTGTGAGAATCCCACACTTCAACTCTTCAACCCTCTTTGCCAAAACCCCACAGCCCTGGAAACCGCTGATCTCTTTACTGTTTCTGTAGTTTTGACTTTTCCAGAATGTCATGTAAAAAGGATCATATTAAAAAAAGCCTTTTCAGACTGGCTTCTTTCGCTTTGCAATATGCATTTAAGGTTCCTCCAAGTTTTTTTATGGCTTGATAGCTCATTTATCACTGAATGTATTAGGTTTTTGTTTGATTTGTTTTTTAATCTATTCACCTATTGAAGGACTTTTTCTTTGCTTCCAGTTTCTGGTGATTATGACTAAAGCTGCTGTCAACATTGTATGTAGGTTTTATATGGATGTATGTTTTCAAATCAGTTGCTTAAGTACCTAGGAGTGTGATTGCTGGTACAATCACACTCCTTACAAGGATGTAAGCTTATGTCTAGCTTTGTAAGAAACTGTTAAACTGTCTTTCAGAGTGGCTGTTCCATTTTACTTTCCCATGAGCAATGATTGGAAGTTTCTCTTCAACATCCTTTTCAGGATTCAGTATTGTCAATTTTTAAAAAATAGTTAGCCATTTAAATGAAACTGAAAGTGAAAGTCACTTAGTCATGTCCGACTCTTTGTGACTCCATGGACTGTAGCCTGCCAGGCTCCTTTGTCCATGGAATTATTCAGGCAAGAATACTTTAATGGGTAGCCTTTTCCTTCTCCTAGGGATCTTCCCAACCCAGGGATTGAACCCAGGTCTCTTTCATTGCAGGCGGTCTCTTTACTGTCTGAGCCACTAGGGAAGCCCATTTTAATAGGTCTGTATTATTGCATCTCATTATTTCAGCTTGCATTTCTCTAGTGACTAAATAGGTTGAGCATTTTTTCATATACATATTTGCCATGTATATAAATTCTTTGATAATGTGTATGTGCCGATCTTTCACCCATTTCCTAATTGGATTGTCTGTTTTCTTATTGTTTAGTTCTCTGTGATTTTGCTGTATTTTGGATATTAGCTCTTTATCAGATATGTCTTTTGCAAATATTTTATCTCACTCTGTGGCTTGTCTTTTCATTCTTTTTGTGTTTAGCTGAGCACAGGTTTTTAGTAGAGTCTACCTTGTCTGTTTTTCTTGGATTGTGCTTTTGGTGTTGTATCTAAAAATTCATTGCCAAACCAGAGATCACATAGAGATTTCTGCCTGTATTTTCTTCTACAAGTGTTATAGTATTGCATTTTATATTTGGTCTGTGATTCATTTCGAATTATTCTTATAGAAAGTATAAGGTCTCAGTCTTGTTGCATATGGAAATCTAACTTTTCCACTTGTACTTGTTGAAGCTGTCTTTTCTCCTTTGAATTGTCTTTGCTCCTTTGTCCAGTCAGTCATTTTTTTAATGGTATTTTTAATGCATTTGTGTCTTTGTATTTAAAGCCTGTTTCCTGTAGATAGCTTAGAGTTGAGTCTTGCATTTTTTATTTCTGGTCTAATAATTTCTGCCTTAATTTAGGAGTGTTTAGACCACTTGATAATTTGCTTTTCAAAGTAGGCTTTATTGAGATATACACCATAAAATTCACCTATTTAAAAGGTTCAGTTCAGTTGTTCTTAGAATATTTAGAGTTTTACAGCCATTGGCATAATCTTATTTCGAGCATTTTCATCATGTTAGAAAGAAATCTTTGTCCATTCATGATCACTATCCAGCCCTCATCTCTCCCACCCCAGCCCTAGGCAGCCACTAATCTATTTTTTGTCTCTGTAGTTTTGCCTATTCTGAACATTTTGTATAAATAAAGTCATATAGTGTTTGATTTCTTATGACTGGCTTCATTACAGGGTAATATTTTTGAGGTTCATGTTGTTATATATATATCGGTATTTCCTTAAAAATAAATTGTGGTGAGACTTTCCTGGTGATCCAGGGGCTAAGACTCCAGGTTCCCAGTACAGAAGGCTCAGGTTCAATCCCTGGTCAGGGAACTAGATCCCATGTGCCACAACTGAAAAAAAAGATCCTGGGCCCCACAGCTAAAGATTCTGCATGTCACAGGGAAGAGCAGAGATCCTGAGTGCCACAACCAAGACTTGACGCGGCCAAATAAGTAAATAAATAAGTAACAATATTTTCTTAGAAGTTATTTAAAAATTGTGTCATAACTCCTATAATGTAAAATTCATCATATTAACAACTTAAAAATCTATTAATACAATGCAGTGACATTTACTACATTCTCAATGACATGCAACTGTTTTCACTGTCTAGTTCCAGAATGTTTTTTATCACTCTGAAAGGAAACCCTTTTTCCTTTAAGCAGTCACTCCCCATTCCCTTTCCCCCTCCCTCCTCTTGCTGACAACCACTAGTCTTGCTTTCTCTGTAGATTTGCTTGTTCTGGATATTTATTGTAAATGGAATAGTACAATGTGTGACTTCCATGTCTGAGCTTCTTTCATTTAGCATAATGCCTTCTAGATTAATCCACGTCATAGCATGAATCAGTAGTACTTCATTCCTTGTATGGCTGAATAGTACTCCATTACGTGGAAATGCCACATCATGACTTGATGGACATTTGGGTTGTTTCTACATTTTGGCTATTTTGAGTAGTGTTGCGATGAATATTTGTATCCAAGTTTTTATATGGGCTTTTTTTCAGATTTATTTGTATTTTTTGAAATTGAGGTATAAATGATGTCTAAGTTTCAGATGTACAGTGTAGTGATTCACAATTTTTAAAAGTTATCCTCCACTTATAAAATACTGGCTACGTTCCCTGGGCTGTGTAGTATATCCTTGTAGCATATTTATTTTATACATAGCAGCTTGTACCTTTTAATCCCAACTCCTATCTTGTCCCTCCCCTCTCTCTGTTGGTCACAGCTAGTTTGTTCTCTCCATCTGTGAGTCTGTTTCTTTTTTGTTACATTCCCTAGCTTGTTTTATTTTTTAGATTTCGCATATCATACCACACAGAGTTTGTCTTTATCTAACTTGTTTCACTAAACCTAATATCCTGAAGTCTATCCCCATTGTCGTAAATGGCGAAACTTCATTCTTCTTACATAGTTAAGGAGTATTAACTACATTTTGTGTATGTGTACATGTATCATCCATTGAAGAACATGTAGGTTGCTTCCATGTCTTGGCTATCAAAAATAATAACAGCTGAAAACATTGGGGTGCATATATCTTTTCAAATTAGGGTTTTCCTTTTTTCCCCCCAAGTATTTGCCCAGCAGTGGAATTGCTGGGTTATATGGTAGTTCTATTTTAGTTTTTTGAGGAACTGCCATACTGTTTTCCACAGTGGAGGCACCAATTTACACTGCCACCAACAGTGCAATTCCCTTTTTTCCACATCCTTACCAGCACTTGTTATTTGTGTTCTTTTTGAAGCTAGCCATTCCGACAGGTGTGAGGTCATATCTCATTCTGGGGTTGATTTGCATTTCTCTGATGACTAGCATTGTTGAGCATCCTTTCAAGTATTATGGACATACGTTTTCATTTGTTTTGGTGTAGACTGCTTAGATTTAGTGAAATTATTGATATGGTTGGGTTTGCATGTATTATCTTGCTATCTGTTTTTAATGTCCTGTTATTTGTTTCTTTTTGGATTGAGTCTATTTCATTTATCACGACATTGATTTATTAACTATACATCCTGGTTTTTTTTTAAGTAGTTGGCTTAAAATTTATTACATGCATCTTTAGCTTTCAGTAGTTTACCTTCAAATAGTACTATACTACTTCATGTGCAACCTAGGACTTTTCATTTTGTATATTTCATTCTCTTCCATTCTTCTTCATCAAAAGAGGATAATACTAGTTACACCTTGTTGGGTTTTTAGGAGTATGAAATGAAGTAATGCACGTAAAATATTTAGAGTATAGCTCATGCTTTTATTTATTTTGAGAATAATAGAAGATGACTGACTTCATTTGAAGTTCTTGAATCTGCAGATTGCAAGTTTCTTTTCTAGTTTGCCTCAACTACCCATTTCCATGATGACACCCAAAGTTATTGGTTCTCAGTTCTGACTGTATATTATGGTTAACTGGGCATCTTAAAAATTTTTGATGGGAGTGTGCCACCCTCAGAAATTCTTATTTCCTTGGTCTGATTTTTTTTTTTTATAAGTATTCTAGCAGACTCCAGCGAAGGCACCCCACTCCAATACTCTTGCCTGGAAAATCCCATGGAGGAGCCTGGTGGGCTGCTGTCTATGGGGTCGCACAGAGTCGGACACGACTGAAGTGACTTAGCAGCAGCAGCAGCAGACTCCAGTGTATAGTTAGAATAGAGAACCATTGCCCTAGACTTTATCATCATGGTGTATAACTTAAAATATTTTCAGCATCTAATTCTGACTTCTGTTTCTCTTTCGCTAGCTTGTACTTTAATACCCTGTTTTGATATTTCTTTGGAGAAGGAAATGGCAACCCATTCCAGTGTTCTTACCTGGAAAATCCCATGGACGAAGGAGCCTGGCAGACTACAGTCCATGGGGTCGCAGAGTCGACACGACTGAGCGACTTCACTTTGATGTTTCTTGAATTCTATCCAGACCACCAGGCCATTGTTCACACCACTTTTTCTCTGTCCCTCATCCCCCTGATACAGTAACTTCTTTCCTTACCCAGTTACATTGATTCATTGAAAAAATAGAAAAGTTAATGCCTACTAATGTTCTGTACTATTTTGTGAGGTCAAGTTACCATCTCTTGTTTCTTGCTTCCTTCACTGTAATTAGGGTAAAACTTCAGCACCGATAAAACACAGTTCTTTGCAAACCTTGTGTTCCCTTAAACCTGAGCAGCAGAGTGTGACTAGAGAAAACAAACAACAGCGCTGTGCCTCTTTAAACTTACGGCCGAAAATGCCATCAGCGCCACGGAGTCACTCATGCTTCTGCTCTCATTACTAAACAGAATGCTTAATCTCTTTTCTTCCTTTACTTTTCTCTCTCTACTGCATCCTTCATCTGTGATGCGTCTCCTCACCTATTTAAGGATTTAGCTTCTGCTGTTATCTTTTGTCTCCCTTGCATCATCCTTCTTTCCTTCTGAATCATATTTGCAAGCATATAAACAGGCTGTAACATCTCAGATCTCTGTCACAGATACACACACCCCTTTTTGTTTCATTTATAGCAAAATTTGTTGAAAAAACTTGGTCGTATTGTCCCTATTTTCTTTCTTTGCATTTTCTCTCCAACTTGCTTGAGGCTGACTCTTCTCCGTCTTCATCAACTAAACCTGCTTTAGTCAGTGTTCTCAGTCTTAAAGCTACTCTGCCTCTCATCAACATTTGACACGGTTGATCAGTCACTGTTTTTGGAATAATCTCACTTGGTTTTCTGGGTGCCATATCATCCTGATTCTTTTCTGATTTATGGCAGTTCCTTCTCAGTCAGTTGTGTTTTCTAGCTTCTCTTCCCTTACCTCAAAAGTTGGAATGCCCTAGGCTTAGGCTTTATACCTTTTCTACATCAATATAGATATCATACTTAATATTGTGATTGTTAGTATCATCAGTTCACTGCTGACTGTAGCCTTGATATTTTTATCAAACTCCACACTGTGTTGGACTGCCGTCTCTCTTTGTATGTTTTAGTAGGCATCTGAAACTTAACTTGTCTGATACAGAATTTGGGTTTATTTACTCAAACTTACTCTTTTTTCAGACTCTCAGTATATGGCATCAACCATTCACCCACTCAGTTAGGCCACAGACTGGTTGTCCTTAGTCTCTGTTTTGCTTCTTACCTCCAGTTTATCAGTAGCAGTTTTACCTTTAAACTGTATCTCAAATCCTGCCATATCTCATCATTCCTTTCCATAATGTAAGTCATTATTATCTCTTTCTGGACTGCTGAAGTTACCTTCTAACTGCTTTCCCTGCTTCTGCTCTATTCTCTGTGTACAGCAGCTGCTGTGATTTTTTTAAAAGACATAAATAATAGCACATCACCCTTATCTGGAGGCTGCTAGTCGCTTCCCAGCACACTTAGAGTAAAATCTAAAGACTTTACTTAACTTGAAAGGTGCTTTATGATTTCCCTTTCACTGACCTCCTCTTTCAGTACTCCCTAAGTTCCAGAGCCATCTCCTTCTTGCTGTTCCTCAAAGATCAAGGTATTGACCCGCCCTCAGGCTTTTATTTTTTATTTCTTTTTCCTTGCAGTGTTTTCTATCATCATATGATTTACTCTTTCCTGTTACTTCAACCTCTGCTCAGATTTTACTTCCTTATTTCTTCAAAGAGATCTTCATTGATTGTACTGTAAAAAGCACTTCAATATAAGCACTTCATATAAGCACTTCAATATAATTTTCTTATTCTATTTTGCTTTATTTTTTATTCATAGCATGTTTGCTTTCTGAAATTATTTATAAGTCTATACTTGTTTACTGAGTATTTTCCAACTGTAGTATAAGTGCCATAAAGATGTGGCCTTTTGTGTTTTCATTGCTTTAATTCCCCTCATTTAGAACAAGGACTGAGACTCAATCATAGGTTGTTAGTATACCAGCAGTGATTGTTTGGCAAACATAAAAGCTCCTTCCCGTTAGCCACAAAACTGTAAAATAATTATGAATAATCTTAACAAACAATCTGGAGGACATGGATGGAGAAAATCATGAGACTTTACTTACAGGCTTAACAGGAACAAAAAAGAGCTGAATAAAAAGGAAAGCCATACCATACTCACTTGACTGGAGAACTTAATGTAAGGATGCTTGTTTTCCTTAAATCTGAGTTTTAGACCTGTTCCTAACAAAGGTCTCTACTTTCTTCCTCCCAAAACTTGAGAAGCTTGGATGAATAAACCTGGAATTTTTTTCACTTTTCCAGTGAGTATTTATTCTTAGTTAAGCCATGATTCAAGATCCCAGGGTGGGGATCACCCCAGGTGCCCCTTCATTGCCCTGAGGAGGGGGGAGGACAGAAGAGGTGAGGAGGAGCCAGTTCAGATCTTCCCAGGAAACGTGCCTTCTGCCTGGCGATCATCCCAGGCTGATAGCTGGGATATAGGGTGGAGGGACTGTACACACACTGATATCATTCACACATGGGGACATCACCCCCTTTAGCAGGCATTGCCTTCTCATAGCTGTGGAAGTCCAGTTCTGCCAGCAGTTCCTGGTCTGGTTCTGGCTGGAGAAGCGGCTGTTAAAAGGAGCAGGCTGGTAGTTTTTGATTTTTATTTTGATGTTTTCTGCCATAGTGCTGGCTCCTAAAGATACCCCTGAAGCCACTATGTGATCCTCACCAAAGACGCCAGTCAAGTTTTTAAAACAGAAAAGTTTTTTAAAAAGGTGAAGAGGGAGTTTATCTACCAGATCAAAAAACATGCAGAACTGTTAGAATTAACTGTGGGTGGTACTAGCTTGGAAGTTGGCTAATAAAACAAAATAGAAGTTAGATTTCTTTTTTTAAGGATTATATGGAATTTTAGTATATATGATTTTAGTATTTAGTAAATAGATAAAAGTGAGAAAAGAATGTAAGTTAACCTTTCCATTATAAGTAGATGACAGGATTATAAGTGCTGTAGAGCATTTGTAAAACTGTGATACCCTGTAGATGTATATGAGGTGTGTGGAACTCTTACAATTTGGGATCTAATTAACTATGCCTTTAGGTCATCTTCTGTTTCATAAACTATTTCCCTCACTCCTTGACAGCTTTAATTTTTTGATCTGATAGTGTGTTTACTTCTCTTCCTTTTAATTTGTTATTATTTCCACTGTGTATTTAGTAGTCAAATGAACTTAATAGAATTTTTTATAAGCTATCATTAACTAGACTGTGAATGAGACTGAAATGCATTAAGCATATATGTTTTGCTGCTTTGTGATACCTATTGCCATTCTTTTTTAAAATTTATATATTTGGCTGTTTTGAGTCTTGGTTGCAGTCAGTGCACAGGCTCAGTTGCCCTGTGGCGTGTGGAATTTTCTCAGACCAAGGATTGAACCCATGTCTGCTGCATTGGCAGGAGAATTCTTAACCACTGGACCACCAGGGAAATTCATATCTATCTATTTGAATCAGTGCTTTTGTTTTCTTCCAATAAATACCCAGGAGTAGAATTGCTGGATTGTTATGATAGTTTTATTTTTAATTTTTTGAGAAATCTCCATATTGTTTTCCATACCAGTTTCCCATTAAATAGCTGGTCTTTTTGTCTTCTTGATTGTTTCCTATGCAAAAGCTTTTTGGTTTGATGCAGTCCCAATTGTTTATTTTGTTTCCTTGCCTGAGGAGATATATCTAAAACAATATTACCAAGACTGTTGTTAAATAGTGTACTGCCTATATTTTATTCTAGAAGTTTTATGGTTTCAGGTTTTATATTTGTCTTTAATGCATTTCAAACTTATTTTTGTACATGCTGTGAGAAAGTAGTTGAGTTTGTTTCTTTTGCATGTAACTTTCTAGTTTCCTAACGCCGTTTATTGAAGAGGCTGTGTTTTCTCCACTGTATATTCTTGACTCCTTTGTCGTTGATTAATTGCCCATAAAAATGGATTAGTTTTGGCACACTTCATTCTATTTTATTGATCTATATATCTGTGTTTGTGCCGGTGCCATACTGTTTTCATCACTAGCTTTGTAGTGTAGTTTGAAATCAGCTCACGTGGTACCTTTAGCTTTGTCCTCCTTTCTCAAGATTGTTTTGGCTATTTGGATTTTTTTGTGTTTGCATACAAATTTTAGAATTACTTGTTCTAGTTCTGTGAAATTTGCCATTGATATTTTGATAGAGACTAGCATGAATCCCTAGATTGCCTTGGATAGTACATTAGTTCATCTAGTCCATGAGCATGGTATGTCTTTCCATCTGTTTGTTTTGTCTTCAGTTTCTTTCATCAGTTTTCCAAATACAGATCTTACATTTCCTTAGTTGGATTTATTCCTAGATATTTGTTTTTGATGCAACTGTAAATATGTTCTTAATTTCTCTTTCTGATCGTTAGTTGTTAATGTATAGAAATGCAGCAATTTCTGTATATTCATTTTGTATTCTGCAGTTTTGCCAAATTCATTGATGAGTTCTCATTGCTTTTTTATATGGCTGTGCTAGGTCTTTGTTGCTTTGCGGGCTTTTCTCTAGTTGTGGAGAGTGGGGGCTACTCTTCATTGCAGTGTGTGGGCTTCTCATTGCAGTGGCTTCTCTTGTTATAGAGCAAGGATTCTAGGGTGCTTGGGCCTCAGTAATTGCTGCATGTGGGTTCAGTAGTTGTCATTCCTGGATTCTAGACCACAGGCTTAATAGTTGTGGCAAATGAGTTTAGTTGTCCCATGGCATGTGGGATCTCTCTGGACCAGGAATTGAACCCATGACTCCTGCACTGGCGGGTGAATTCTTTACCACTGAGCAACCAGGGAAGTGCCCCCCCGACCCCCACCCCGTCCCTTTGTTTTTTTTTCTCTTTTAGCCACACTGTGTGGCTTGTGGGATCTTAGTTCCCCAACCAGGGAAACTATTGAACCCATGTCCTCAGCCATGAAAGGGTGGAGTTCTAAACACTGGACCACCAGGGAATTCCCTGTTTAGGATTTTCTATGTATAGTATCATGTCTTCTGCAAACAGTGAATTTTATTTCTTCCTTTCCAAATTGGATTTCCCTTCTGTTTCTCTGATTTCCTATGGCTGGAACTTTCAATACTATGTTTAATAAAAATGGTAAGAGGTGGATATCCTTGTCTTTTTCCTGATCTTAGAGGAAATGCTTTCAGCTTTTCACTATTGAGTATGATTTGTTAATGTGGTGTATTATGTTGATTGTGTATCTTGAACCATCCTTGCATCCCAGTAATAAATCCCACTTGATTATGATGTATGATCCATTTAATGTATTGTTGAATTTGGTTTGCTAATATTTTGTTGAGGATTTTTACATCTGTATTTACAGTGATATTGGCTGGCCTGTATTTGTGTGTGCGTGTGTGATACTTTCTGGTTTTGGTGTGGGGTGATTCTGGCCTCGTAGAACGAGTTTGGAAGTGCTTGTTGTTCTGCAGTTCCTTGAAATAGTTTGAGAAGGTGAATTTGTCCATTTCTTCTAGGTTGTCCATTTTATTGTCATATGATTTTTCATAGTAATCTCTCATGATAATTTTTTTTTCTGTGGTGTGGGTTGTAACGTCTTCCTTTCATTTTCAATATTATTTGGGCCCTTTTTTTTTCATGATGTGTCTGGCTAAATGTTTATCAGTTCTGGTTATCTTTTCAAAGAATCAGTTCTTAGTTTCACTGATCTTTTCTGTTTGTTTTTTTTTTTATAGCCTCTATTTAATTTCTTCTCTGATCTTTATAATTTCTTTTCTTCTACTAACTTTGGGTTTGATTGCTCTTCTTCCTTTATTTATTTTTCTTTTTTTTCCTGATTCCTTTAGCTGTAAGTTTAGGTTATTTACTTGAGATTTTTCTTGTTTTCTGAGGTAGGTTTGTGTCTCTGTAAGCTTCCTTCTTAGAACTGCTTTTCCTACATTATCATAGATTTTTGATTGCTATATTTTAATTTCTTCTTGACATCATATATTTTTTTGTTTTCTGTATCCCTAAACAACTTACTGCAGATGTAGATGATTTTACTACATTGGTCTTTTAACCTTCCTACTAGCTTTGTAAGTAGTTGATTTGCTACCTTTATATTTGCCTTTATCAATGAGATTTTTCCTTTTGTAACATTTATTTTTCTAGTAACCTTTTATTTTCCACATTAGAGAAGTCTCTTTAGCATTTCTTGTAAAAATACTGGGTCTTGAGCCCTTGGTGAAAGTAGCTGGCTCCTGAGGCAGATGGGGTGGCTGTCTTAAGCCGGCTGGGCCACAGGTTGGTAGGGCCTGGGTAGCCGCACGGCTTGAGGTGTCCCAGTACTGGCACTGACAGACTGGTGCGCTGGGACAGGTCCCAGTGCTAATAAAAATAAGTTAGAAGATTCCAGAATGACATTTGCCAGCCCCAGTGTGTTCATGGTGTATGAGCTCCCAAAATGGTTGCTGCCAGTATCTGTCTGTGTGTGTCCACAGGGTAAGCTCCAGTTGCCTTCTGCTGTTCCGGAGATTCTCCAAGATTAGCAGGTGGGTCTAACCCAGGTTTCTTTCAAATTACTGCTTATGCTCTGGTTCTCAGTGTATGAGATTTTGAGTGTACCCTTTTAAGAGTTGAGTCTTTATTTCCTAGAGTCCTTTGACTTTCCTGAAAGTAAGCCCCACTGGCCCTCACAGCCAAACATCGTAGGAGCTCATCTTCCTGGTTACAGTCTCTGGGCTAGGGAGCCTGATGTGGGGCACCTTGGGGAGTTACTTCTGCATTTGTAATTATCCTGTTTGTGGTTCCCACCTGGAGGTGTGGTTCTCTACCATATCCTGTCTCTACCCCTCTTATTTGTTTCTTTGTTACTTTGTGTTTTCAGTTGTAGAACATCTTTTCTGCTAGTTTTCAGATCTTACCAATGTTACTCTGTAAATAGTTGTAATTTTGGTGTGCCCTTGGGAGGAGGTGGGCTCCCTTGGTGGTTCAGCTGGTAAAGAATATGCCTGCAATGCAGGAAACCAGGGTTCAATCCCTGGGTTGGCAAGATCCCTTGGAGAAGGGAACAGCCACCCACTCCAGTATTCTGGCCTGGAGAATTCCATGGACTGTGTATCCATGGGGTCCTAAAGAGTTGGACATGACTCTGCAACTTTCACTTTAACTTCACTTGGGAGGAGGTAAACTCAAGGTCTTTCTATTCTGCCATCTTGACCACTTTTTATCCAATCGTTTGAGCATCCATTTGGTGATTCTTACTTGAATCTGAATACTGTGATGCTTGTAAAATGGCTTTTAATCATTTCTTATGTGTTTATTACGTTGTATTCTGTTTTGAAGAGTCTTCCTTTGCTGCTTTCACTTTTATTCATTTATTTTATAATATCAGCAGTGTGGACTAAAGTCAGTGTTTTGTTAGTCCATTACTGTCACTCATTTTGATGCTAAATTTGTTCCCAGATTGGCCAGTGGGAGACTCTTCAAGCAGTTTCAGTCCCCTTTTGATAGAATCCCCATTAGTGTTTGAGCAGTGCTCTTTTCCTCCATTGTATAAATGTTCTAGGTATATCCTGTTATTTTTTTTTAAAATACAATTTTTTTAAATTGCTTTTTTTTTTTTTTTTAAAATAACAATTCCTGCCTTGGAATTGGCCATTTCCCCAAGGAGCTCTAGTATCTCTTGACTGGAAGTGTCTTAAAGAAACAAAGATTTAGGTGCTGGGCTTGTTTGTTGCTGGTGGAGTGACACAGCTTCTGCGTTTGTTTTTTTTAATAGCAGAGAGGAGGAGGAGATACACTGACTCACACATACGTATTTTATAGTTTTATTGAGCTGTAATTTATACACCACACAGTTCATTGGTTTAAAATATATAATTTACTGATTTTTAATGCTATCACCACAAACAATTTTAGAACATTTTTATTCCCTCAAAGAAACCCCCTACCCATTATCAGTCATTCCCTATTTCCCCTCACCCTCAGGCCAAGCAGCCAACCACTTTTTCTATCGATTTGCCTGTGCTGCATCATATAAGTGGAATCTAACTATCGGTCTTTTGTGACTGACTTCTTCCACTTAGCATGTTTTCAGGGTTCATCCATGTTGTGGCATGTATTAGTACTTAATTTCTTTTTATTGCTGAACAATAGTTCATTGTATGAATATACTACATTTTATTTATCTCTTTATCAGTTAATGGACATTTGGACTGTTACCATTTTTTGTAATCAATAAATGTTCACACACATGTATTGAAAAATTTTTATTTTTGAATTATTTTAGGTTTATAGAAAGGTTGAAAAAATAGCACAGAGAGTTCCTGTGCTATTGCTGCTGCTAAGTCACTTCAGTGGTGTCCGACTCTGTGCGACCCCATAGACGGCAGCCTACCAGGCTCCCCCGTCCCTGGGATTCTCCAGGCAAGAACACTGGAGTGGGCCGCCATTTCCTTCTCCAATGCATGAAAGTGAAAAGTGAAAGTAAAGTCGCTCAGTCGCGTCCGACTCTTGGCGACCCCATGGACTGCAGCCTACCAGGCTCCTCCGTCCGTGGGATTTTCCAGGCAAGAGTACTGGAGTACATTGTACATAGTACTCTATGGCTGACATATTGTATTACCACTGTACATTTTTCAAAACTAAGACATCAATATTGTTACATCATTGTTAATTGAAATCCAAATTTTATTTTAATTTGACTAATTTTTACATTAATAAAAGATTTCTGCTTCGGTGTATATATATTTTAAAATTGTGACTTTGTACTGATACCTCTTAATTCCATTCTCAATAGAGATTCTTACTTGTCTTATCCCATCCCTTAGTTATATATCCCTTTTCTCATAGCAAAAACTCTGGCTTCCAACAATTATGCAATCGTAGAGTACATATTGAATAATTTCAGAATTGCTACAAATATACCAGTATTAAAAAAACAAGCCTTCTAAGTAAAGGTTAAGATTTATTTTCAGTTCTTCATGTTAAATTGTCCAAAACTTACTTGGATTAGTTCTCCTTTTTCATTCTCTTCTATGTGATTACATTATCAGTTTGATATACAGTTAGGTTCACTGGCTCACATAAATTTCATTAAGAAGTTGGGTGTCTAACCAGGTCAGAATTTAAAATGAAATTTAGAAATTGTTCTTTTATAGATATTTAATCTTTAGAGGGAATATAGCCTGCATTTTATTTGTATAGTATAGTGGCTGACATTAAAACTTGGTGATTTAAATAAAAATTTGTATTATTCCAGTGCTCAACTATGTGCAGTCAGGGTACAGTTGGAAAGGAACTATCTGGGCTCTCTACAGCCCAGGCACTCACACTTGGCATGGGAGGTAGATGACACATGGTTTGGTCACAAGAGCTCTGCCCTGGAATATTGGAGGCGTGTGGTGATGGGGGGCGGAATCTGAATTATTTCTGTTTTCTCTTGAAAAGACAAGAAGGAAGTTCTGGTTTACCAAGTCCGTTTAGCAGTAGTTGGATGACTTCGACCAGTAGTGGCTGCCTGTGTTCTCTCTCTAGTTCTGGCAGCTCATATCTTCCATGAGTCCTTTAAAGCATTTCTGTTTTCAGCCTTTCTTTATATCCCTTCTTCCTTACAAAACTGTCAGTTGCAGGTGCAACAGTGGGGAATTATATTGCTTTATTTTCTTAAAAAGAAGCAGACTTTATCTGAAACGAGTTACTTTTTTGATTTTGTAATTCCATGATTCAGCCAGCATAACTGATGTTGATAATACTTTTTATATGGAATCACTAAGGCCTTAATTGTAGCAGATAACTTTGATAATACTTTAGTTTCATTGTGGTTTAAACAATGTTCATTTTTCATTCTCTGTGGTTTGGAATACCAGGGAATACAGATATTTTTGAACATTTAAAAAATCTTTTTATTTCAGTGACAGGAATTTTGTAAGCTATATTTAGCCTTGTAAATCTAACCAGTCCATCCTAAAGTAGATCAGTCCTGGGTGTTCATTGAAAGGACTGATGCTAAAGCTGAAACTCCAGTACTTTGGCCACCTCATGCAAAGAGTTGACTCATTGGAAAATACCCTGGTGCTGGGAGGGATTGAGGGCAGGAGGAGTAGGGGACGACAGAGGATGAGATGGCTGGATGGCATCACTGACTCACTGGACATGAGTTTGAGTAAACTCCAGGAGTTCGTGATGGACAGGGAGGCCTGGCATGCTGCGATTCATGGGGTTGCATAGAGTTCGACATGACTGAGCGACTGAACTGAACTGAATATTTTGTTGATATTATGAATATTTATTTATTAAAATGTATGCCATTCTAAATAGTAAGGTGAAATGAAATTGATTCTGAAAGGGTATCTTGGCTATAGTTGGAAAATGAAGTCTAATTTAACTGTATATCTAAGTTTTAATAAATATTTTAATACTTTTCAAAAGTTTTTGTTAATAGAGACTAATTTTTGCCAGAGATAAAGCATATCATTTCATAATGAGAAAGGGGTCAGTTCATCAAAAGGACATAGTAATTCTAGATAGTTATCTCTGCAGAGCTTTAAATTACATGAAGCAAAAACTGATAGAACTAAAAGGAGAGACATCAATAGATGTATAATTATAGTCAGATTTCAGTAACACTGTGTTAATAATTAAACAAGTAGGCAGAAAATTAGGAAGGATATATAGATTTGAATAACACTAATAACCTTCTTGGCCTCTCTCCAGCAAAAATAGAACATACATTCCACTAAAATGTACATTGTATTTATCAAAGAGACTATATTCTTAGCTGTAAAACTAATCTCAATAAAAATAAAAGACTGCAAGTCATATGTAGTATATCCTCCAAGCATAGTATATTTAAGTTAGAAATCAGTAACCGAAAGATTCTTGGAAAATTTCCAGGTACAAAATTTGGAAACTGAAAAGCATACTGTATGTAGCCCATTGGTCAAAGAAAATGAGAAAGAGAAATTTAAAAATATGTTGAACTGAATAAGAAGAAGACATAACTGAGTTTGTGAGATGCCACAAAGACGATATTGGAAGAGGAACATTTTAGCTCTGAATTCATACATTAGAAAAGAAAGATCTCAATGACCTCAGCTCTGACCTTAAGAAACTAGAAATAGAGCAAATTAAAGTCTACATAAACAGAGGAAAGAAAGTTATAAAGTTCAAAATAGAAATCAATGAAATAGACAAGCAAGAAAGAGAAGAACCAGTGAAACTGAAAGCTGGTTCTTAGAGAAGAAAAATAAAATTGACAATTTTCTAGCCAGACTGACCAGGATAAAAAGAAGGCACAGACTTGATTGATATCATAAATGAGAAATATGACTGTCAAAAATGAGAAATGTGGCATCACTACATATTCTACAGATACTAAAAGAATAAGGGGATATTATGAAAAACTTTATACAAGTAAATTACACAACTTAGATGAAATGGACAAATTCCTGGCCATATGCCCTCTCCCAATTCTTCATTTATTCATTTATTTATTTTAATTTTTGGCTGCATTGGGTCTTGCTTGCAGCCTGACAGTTTCGTTGCTCCGCTATCCTGCAGCTTGTGGGATCTTAGTTCCCAGACGAGGAATTGAACCTGCGTCCCCTGCATTGGAAGGCAAATTCTTAACCACTGGACCACTGGGAAGTCCCCCCAATTATTATGTTAAAATGTAACCCCCAATGTGATAGTATATGGAAGTAGGGCTTTGGAACATGTTTTGGTCATGTAGATGCAGTGGTTTTAGTGTCTTTCTCAAAGAGACTCTGGGAAGATCCTTTGTTCCTTTCCACCCTGAGAGGTTACAGTGAAAAGACAGCCTTTGGTGACCTAGGAAGCCAGCCATTACTAGACACTGAATCTGCCAGTGATCTTGAATTTCCATCTTCAAGAAATAAATTTTTGTTGTTTATAAGTCACCCAATCTATGATATTCTGGTATAGCAGCCTAAATGGACTAAGACTGGTACAAACTATGAAACCACAAACTATGAAAGTTTACTCAAGAAGAAATAGGTAACCTGAATTGTCCTACATGTTAAAAGAAATGAATTTAGAGTTTACAGTATACTCTCAAAGTAAACTCTAGACCTGGATGATGGAAAAAATTAACAACAATTCTATACAAATTCTTGAAAACTGAAGGAGAAAGTTTTCCCAAGTCATTCTATGAGATTATCACATTCAGTTCAGTTCAGTCGCTCAGTCGTGTGCAACCCCATGGACTTCAGCTCACCAGGCCTCCCTGTCCATCACCAACTGCTGGAGTTTACCCAAACTCATGTCCATTGAGTCGGTGATGCCATCCAACCATCTCATCCTCTGTTGTCCCCTTCTCCCCCTGCCCTAATATTTCCCAGCATCAGGCTCTTTTCAAAAGAGTCAGCTCTTTGCATCAGGTGGCCAAATTGTTGGAGTTTCAGCTTCAACATCAGTACTATCACATTACCTTGATATCAAAATCAGTTAAAGACAGTATGGGGGGGGGGGAAAGAACTATAGACTGGTATCCCTCATTAACAAATGTAAAATTTCAAACAAAATTTTAGCAAGTAGAATCCAATAATACATGAAAAGGGTAATATATAGATGGAGAATAAGCACATGAAAAGGTGGTCAACATCACCAGTTATTAGAAAGATGCAAATTACATCTATAGCTAAGTATCCCTACAGGCATAATAGAATGTAGTCTAAATTAAAAAGACTGACCTTCTAGACTGTTGGAAAGGATATGGAATGACTGGAACTCTCAAATACTGTGATAGGAATGTAAAATGATATAGTCATTCTAGAAAACGATTTGGCACTCTTTAGAATTGCATATACCTCCCAGGTGATCCATTCATTCCATCTTAGAATTTGACTAAGATAAATGAAAGCGTATGTCTGTTAGGCTTGTACATGGGTTTTCGTGTTAGCTTTCTCTATATAAATAATAGCTCCAAGCTGAAAATAGCCCATATGTTTATTAATGTAGGTGAATGGATAAACATCTTGTGGTATATTCAGACATGGAATTGTTGTTAATTGTTTTAGTTGCTAAGTCGTGTCCGACTCTTTTTGACCCCACAGACTGTAGCCTGCCAGAGGAATACTACTCAGCAATAAAAAGGAATGAACTGTTGATATAAACAGTAACGTGGACAAATCTCAGAATAATTACATAAATGCGTGAAAGAAGCCAGACCAAAAAAGAATACACTGAGTGGTTTGATGTATATCGATTCTAGAAACTAATCTATAATGACACAAAGCAGGTCACTCATTGCCTGGGGAGGGAGGGGTGATTAAGGGGTACAGGAGTATTTTGGATGTTGATGAATGTGTTCTCTATCTTGATTGTGATATGGTTTCATGGGTGTATACATTTGTGAAAACTTAGCAAATTGTACACTTTAAATATGTACATTTTACTGTATGTAAATTATACCTTAACAAAGTATTTTTAAGAAGCACATGAAATCCATAGAAATATTTAAGATCTCAGATACTTTATTTTTAGTGTTGCTGAGTTTAAAGATAATAGAAATCTTGACTCAGCATTCATATTCTCTAGATTTCTACCATGTATTACCTAAGTGTCTTTTAATATGTATTTTATATAAATTTGTCTTCTTTGGTTATTTTTTTTATGCTGTCTCTGGTATTTATATATGAAATAGTTAATGACCCCTAATAACCTCAGATGTGCAGATGACACCACCCTTATGGCATAAAGTGAAGAGGAACTAAAAAGCCTCTTGATGAAAGTGAAAGAGGAGAGTAAAGAAGTTGGCTTAAAGCTCAACATTCAGAAAACTAAGATCATGGCACCTGGTCCCATCACTTCATGGCAAATAGATGGGGAAACAGTGTCACACTTTATTTTTTTGGGCTCCAAAATCACTGCAGATGGTGACTGCAGCCATGAAATTAAAAGACACTTACTCCTTGGAAGGAAAGTTATGACCAACCTAGA
>NW_011494948.1:13612762-13619425 GCF_000754665.1 Bison bison bison
GAAATTAAAAGACACTTACTCCTTGGAAGGAAAGTTATGACCAACCTAGATAGCATATTGAAAAGCAGAGACATTACTTTGCCAACAAAGGTCCGTCTAGTCAAGGCTATGGTTTTTCCTGTGGTCATGTATGGATGTGAGAGTTGGACTGTGAAGAAAGCTGAGTGCTAAAGAATTGATGCTTTTGAATTGTGGTGTTGGAGAAGACTCTTGAGAGTCCCTTGGACTGCAAGGAGATCCAACCAGTCCATCCTAAAGGAGATCAGTCCTGAGTGCTGATTGGAAGGACTGATGCTGAGGCTGAAACTCCAATACTTTGGCCACCTCATGCAAAGAGTTAACTCATTGGAAAAGACCCTGATGCTGGGAGGGATTGGGGGCAGGAGGAGAAGGGGACGACAGAGGATGAGATGGCTGGATGGTATCACTGACTCGATGGACGTGAGTTTGAGTGAACTCCCGGAGTTGGTGATGGACAGGGAGGCCTGGTGTGCTGCGATTCATGGGGTCGCAAAGAGTCGGACACGACTGAGCGACTGAAGTGAACTGAAACATAAGTTAGTTTTGACCCCTAAACATACTCAGTTTTGACACTTAAACAGTCTTAGTTTACCCAGTGTTTACTTAGTTTTTTACCTATAGGGGCATATTCCTGATTGGATTAAGAGACTGGTTTATTTTTATTGCTTTTTGTTGTTGTTGTTTAGTTGCTAAGTCCTGTCCAACTCATTATGACCTCACGGCTCCTCTATCCATGAGATTTTCTAGGCAAAAACACTGGAGTGGGTTGCCATTCACTTTTCCAGGGAATCTTCCCCACGCAGGGATTGAACCCATGTCTCTTGGGTTGCAGGCAGGTTCTTTACCACTGAGCCACCAGGGAAGCCCAATTATATTTATTACTAGTATCTTTATTTTTTTCTGTTAGACCTTGAATAATTCATGATGAACTCAGTTCATTTGTTTAAATGTAAAGTTTTGCTCTAAGAATTCTGTAACTTAGAATGATTTTTTAAAATGGTATGCATTTTGTTCTTGTGTGTTTGTGTACATTTTGTTCATTTGTGTGTGCATGCATTTTGTTCATGTGTGTGTATGCATTTTGTTCATGTGTGTGTGTGTGTATGCATTTTGCTGAAAGGAAAGCACCATGGCCTACTTCCGATAGTTTGATTATCCTTAACAGGGCCTTAGGCATATGATAGAATCATAGTTGTCTTACAAATGAATTTGTGCTGTAAACTTCTACTTTGTAGGAGGTAAAAACTGATTAAATGCTATATAACAAGCTTCTTTTGCAGAGTGACTACAGTTTGACTGTAAATCCAACTGGGAAGTGTGCTGGTTAATATTAACTCAGGAGTATTTTAATTTAGTGAGTTAGGGTAAGCCATTTCATTTAATCGATGTATTTTTTTTTTCTCTTTCTCTGTCTCTCTTCCAGGAAACCTAGTAGCAGCCATGATAGAAAACAAAGGGCCAAGAGTGGTGGACTACTTTGTTGTGGCAGGTCTCACTGATACATCTACTCTTCTGGATCAAGAAATAAATCGTTTAGATACTAAGTCAACTGGACCTAAAGCTCCAATTACAGACATTGCAGTTATTAACAAATCAGCTGGGGAAACAGTACCTGAAGGTTATACCTGTGTTGAAGCCACTCCATCAGGTCTCCAGGCAAACTTGAACTATGGAAGTCTGAAAAGTCCAGAATTGTTTCTCTGTTACAAGAGAGGGAGAGAGAAACCACCCCTTACTGACATTGGGTATGGTGACTTTCTTTTGCTGTAGTGAAGGGAATACAATTTATTTAAGGTGCACAGGAATAGAAAATTTAAAATCGTTGATGGTTCTGTTATTATTTGTTAACTTCAAGATCAAGTGTAGTAAGATATGTACTTCTGTCCATCCTTACTGAATTTCTCTGCATTGAACTGAGTCATTAGATTATTTCCTTTCAAAAAAATATTGAAATGAAGGCATTAGAGCCTAAAATGTGATTTCATTTGTTTGTACTTATCAGGTAAGTTTATTAAACATAAAAGAACAAAAAGCTATAGTGAAAGTATATTTTTAAGGAGCTAGTTAGGTTATGTGATGAGGGTTTGTGAAGCCCTGAACTTATTTAACAAAAGCAGGCAGCAGCAGCTAGGATTTAGATCATAATTATGTTGACCATTTAGATCTGTTTGCAGAAAGTTGATATCTAACCAATACTAAGTCATCTTAATCCATGACCAGGAGATGACGTTTTATTTATTGTTGTTGTTGATTATCGCTGAGTCATGTCTGATTCTTTGTGAACCCATGGACTGTAGCCTGCTAGGCTTCTCTGTCCCCGGTATTTCCCAGGTGTACTAGAGTGGGTTGCCATTTCTTACTCCTGGGGCTCATCCCAACCCAGGGATTGAACCTTGTGTTTCCTGCATTATAGGCTCTGTACTGCTGAGCCATCAGGGAAAGCCCTTTTTATTTATTAGCTCATCTGTAATTTCTTTAAACAGTGTTTTATAGTTTCAGTTGAGGAATTTTTAAAGGGAAAATTTTGAGGAGAATTATGAAAGTAAGTTTTGTGAAAACATCTGAATATTAGATAAAACTTCTAAGAATTGACCTGAGGATGGTTGGAGTAGCGCCTCTGTTTTGTTTCATGTTTCTTATAATAAGCAATAAAAAAACAAAGAAATTGTTTGATCCTATTTACACTTTTGAAATTGTGTTCTAACTGTTAAAACATAGTAGCTAAGAGATTTATAATTCCCAAAGTAATAATTTTAGTTTTTGTTTGTAATTAAGTTTTGGGAAACAACAGGGGAGACCAAAAAGAAAAATGTATTTTGTTATCAAGGAGAAAAAAGTAGTGTTAACCTGACATAAGTTTACATGTCAGTTTTTTTTCTTCCCTTCCATACAGAGTTTTATATGATGGGAAAGAAAGGCTTATTCCAGGATGTGAAGTGATCCAAGCCACACCCTATGGTCGCTGTGCCAATGTCAACAATAGTTCAACTACTTCACAAAGAATCTTTATCACTTATCGAAGGGCTCCTTTAATTCGGCCCCAGAATTCTTTGGCTGTAACTGACATCTGTGTTATTGTAACCAGTAAGGGAGAAACCCCTCCCCATACTTTCTGCAAAGTTGATAAAAACTTAAATTGTGGAATGGTAAGAATAAAGTTTCATTTCCGAAATTTCATATGAAAATTAAGAAAAATTTTTTGGATTCCTGTTTATCATTTGGCTTATTATTTACTCTCAGTTTATATTTTCATGACTTAAAAAAAAAAATTTTAGCCTTCTAGTTTTCATAGTTCATTGTAACTTAAAAAATCATTAGCAATATGATGTTTTAGAATAATTTCATCCAGAAAATAGATATTTAAAGTAGGGGATTTTTTTTTCTTGGTATGTGCTAATACATCACACTAATGTACAGATTTTACTAGCTTTTGGGTTTCAGTGTTGTCTTCAAGGACAACTTCAGGGAGACTGGGTTGAGATACTGCTTATGTTTATTTAATTATCTTAGATATTGTAGTCTTCATGCTTATTTTAAAAGGGTCGTAGTGAAAAAGAAAAATACAACATATGCATTGAATTTATAGTTTTTGATGACCCTAAAGTTACGTTTATTCTGAGTTGTGTTTATGTTGAGTTATGTTTATTTTGAAAAATATTTTAAATCAAACTGAAAGCCTAAATGATATAGTCAGAGCTGACCGATGCACCCAAGGCTGTTTAGTCAAGACCAGTTTGACTCTGGAGATAATGACTTGATAGCATCTAGTGACCCCAGTCTTCCCTAGATTGGGCTCAGCATCCACTCCATTTTGTGCTCTTTCTTTCAAAGAGAGGCAGCCTCTGTATGATTACAGAGTTTTAAACTTTTTGAAACAAACCTCACATCAGTTTAATTTTTGTGGCAATGTTTTTTTATTACTCCTTTTTTTTTTTTAGTGTTTTCAGTTTCATGCTTTGTTATATTGTATACTATACAGTCTGTTTGATAAACATGTTTTAAATAGACTTCCCTGAAGAAATAATCAAAATCTTTAGAAGACATTTGACAAAATCAATTGATTTTCACTCACTCTTTTGTCTTTTTAAAACCTAATTTATATTTTACAGTGGGGTTCCAGTGTGTTTCTGTGTTATAAGAAGTCTGTGCCTGCTTCTAATGCTATAGCATATAAAGCTGGTAAGTAAATTTGAAAAAAAAAAAAAGGTTTCTATTACTATAGGAATTGTTACACACTAACATTTGGTTAGAAGAGACAGTGTTTGCTCCCTTATACAGTTTGTGGAATTGATCTATTCATAAATTGAGTTAATTATAACTTTAGCATGTAAAGACATAAGTTTTCTTAAATTCATACTATAGGATATATTAATATTACCCCTTACCAACAAAAATACACTGTTAATTGAACAGAAAATTTTATTCCAAACAAGCATTTGTGGAATAAACATTCGAACTGTTAGTCTAGTTAAGTGGAAAATGCTTACTTTCTGACCTTTTTATGTTTTGATAATCAGAAAGGTGTCAGACTGCATCTTTACTTCTTATATATCTCCTTCTCTTATCTCTGTGTGTCTGATTTGAAACCACATGTTACTTGCCATGAGAGGTGGACTTGCTTCCTTTTTCCCTTGTTGCAAAGAATCAGCTATATGGAAGAGAGGAGGGCCTGAGAACCTTTTCTGCCATGAAGTGTTTGAGAAATCTATCGTCACATTCTTACTGCACAGTAAAGTGTCAAGGGCTGTAAAGATTTAAGTGTGACCTCTTCATCCCACTGGTATGGTGGGATAAAAACTGAAAATACAGGTATGCTCCAGCTGTAAATAGAAGAGATACTGGAATACTTCTTGGTGAAAAGAAGCAGTGTCATTGCTTTTTGTCATGCACAATTTTTGGAATAAGGTTTTACTTCAGAGAAGTCAGGCAGATCCATATATGAGAAATCTTAATTGTCCTCATAAAGACATCCATATTAATGAATCAAACCATTTAATTTATAATATGAAAATAAAGGCAGCAACTGACAGTTATAAATTTCAGTATCACTTTAAAATGTAATACTGTTGATATTGCTGTAGTGTGTTGATTACATGTGATTTCCTTAAAAAAATTTTTTTTGAGGTGTTAGTGTCACTTAAACTTACAGAATTAACTTATAGAAACAAGTTTTGTGAAACTGTTCAGGCATTTGATATAAGACATACATATTAGAATAAAGAGTTTTGGAGACTGAATTTAGACTTAAAAATTAAGCTACTGATTTTCAAATGTTTAACCTAGAAGTGTCTGCATATTAGAGATATTAGAGACACCATGTAGCTGTTTAATTCTGAGGAGGCTTTGTTAGGCTTCTCAGAGTGCCCCTTTCCTCCTGCTTTCTTGATCTCTCATACTTTATACTTAGTTGCAAGAGTTTCTATCTCATTTACTTTTCATCTTGCATTCATTTTACACTGCTGCTCTCTCAAAATAAGTTTAGGGGCTAAGATAATTTCTGCTGCCTTGGCAATACTGTCCCTTTCCTGAGTTGTTTATTATTATAGTTGGTAAATTTCCCTGAATGTTTCTTGCATTCTCTAAGACGTTGGAAGTATGCAGGAAAAATAAATTAATGGTTCTGTTAAATAGAATTTTAACTAGTATATTTAATACATTTTAGTGTTTTAATGAACTCTAAGTCCATGAGTAAAAATAAATGTTAAATTTGTTATTCTCATTTCTGATATGGCAAGAGAAAAGTTGATCTTGAAATTTCACACATAAATATTTCACATATAAAATTTGCAATTAAAATATCCTATTAGTATGTTTTACATATTAATAACTATTTTAAAATAACTATTTAAAAGTTAAATAGTTTAAAAAAAATTGTCGAGTTGCCTGGTAGTCCAGTGGTTAGGACTGTGCACTTGCACTGCTGTGGGCCTGGGTTCATTCCCTGATCTGGGAACTAAGATCCCACAAGTTGTGCAGTGTAGCCAAAGAATGAAAAATAAAAAGAATAAATAAAATAAGGAATCAATGGATAAATAAATTATCATTATCTTCTTTCTCCAAAAGGTTTAATTTTTAGATATCCAGAAGAGGACTATGAGTCATTTCCACTCTCAGAATGTGTCCCTCTCTTCTGCCTTCCGATGGGAGCTACTATTGAATGTTGGGATCCCCAAAGCAAATACCCACTTCCAGTTTTCTCAACTTTTGTTCTCACAGGTTCTTCTGCTGAAAAGGTATATGTTTTCCTTTTATTAAACCAGTTTTGCCCATGTTTTTAATCCACAGACTGTTTAATATGAGATGTCTTATTTGAATGTTAGGGTCCTGTTCAGACACAATACATTTTTTATTTAAATTTTGTACTAGAATGCCCAAAGTGAGAAGTCAACATGAAAATTGGAATCAAGATACTAATACCACTTGAGTGTTCTTAGGAGCAAATATAAAGTCTCTGGAGAGATAAAGCCAAAACCCAGGACTCAAGATGAGATTCTAATAAAAGATAGAAGACATAGGTATCATAGGAAGAATCAATAAGACACAGACCTGGATTATACCTTTAAGATATTGAAATGATAGAATGATAATATCAAAGATTTTATAAATTGAATATATAGTGGAAATATTCAACACCTAAGAGAG
>NW_011494948.1:13619525-13653194 GCF_000754665.1 Bison bison bison
GGATATTTTGAAAAATGAGTAGACAAGTTGGAAAAAGAAGTGTCTAGAAATGCAAAATATGATCCTTAAAACTAAAAATTTAATCAGTGGCTTAAACAGCAGGTAAGTCATGCATGAAGGAAGAATTAATGAAGTGGAAAATAAGTTAACCTCAAACGTGGCACAGGAAAACATAAAAGGAGTTTTAAAGTGTAGAGAATAGAATCAAAAAGACCAATAGATACTTAATAATCCAGAAGGAGAGATTAGAAAGAGGAGAGGCAGCATTTTAAGAGCTAATGGTTGATTGAGAGTTTTCCAGGGTTGATGAAAAATTGAGTTTTCAGGTGAAAGATGTACTCTGAATCTTAAGGAGAAAAAAAAAAAAAATATATATATATATATATATATGTAGAACCACTTATTTTCATGTTATAGTAAAACCATGGAATACCAAAGACAAAAGCCCCCAGAAAGGAGAGACATAGCACTAGCCATGAAAGAAAAGGTGAATAATAGGACCTTATTGAAGTTAAGGACACCTGTTCGTTCAAAGGTACCATTAAGAAGGTGAAAATGGAAAAAAGGTGGAAAAGGAGAAAGTAATGTGATACAGTATGTGTTCCACAAAGGTCTTGTATTCAGAATATTTAAAGAACTTCTACGTTATCAACAGGATAAGAGAGAACTCTGTGGCCCAACAGTTACACACCTGAGCATATCCCAGGAGAAATGAATGTATATATTCTCTAAAGCACATGTATATTTGTAGGTTCCAAAAACTCAAAACATGTTGTAAATAGTAATAATGACAAAGAATAATCATTTAAAATAAAAAAGAAATGGCAAAACAATTAGGAAATAGAAAGTAAATAAAACTACAGATCAGTGGAAATTTAAAAATTGAAACCTTTCATAGGATATTTGATAGAATACACAATTTTATTGAAAAGTGTAACTGACAGAGGCTGACTTTTGTGAGGCAAACAAAAATGCATCTGTGTCCATGAGCAGCCGTCATGTTTTCAACCACTGTAAGATGATAGATGAGGTTAAGTGTCCAGCACAGTGTCTGGAACATAGTAAAATACTCAGTGAATGAAGGCCAATACTGCATTGACTGGATTGCTTACAAGTAAGCTTTCTAGCTTAATAATCATTTATAGTTTCTCACTTTGAAAGCAGTAAGTATAAATGAATTTTTAAAGATCTTCAAACACTTGAATTACCAAATATACCTTGACTAGTAGAGAACAACAGAGCCTCTTTGAGATGCTTTTGTCATATTGCTTGTTAAAAACCCTTGAGATGACTTTGAAATAATTGTATCCGAGAGTGTTGTTTGTATCTGTAAATTAAAGGATAAATATGATATAACTCACACAGACATAAATATGGCATATATACACATGTATATACCTACACACATATATATAGAGTGTTAGAAGATTTATTAAAGTGTCATTTATCTATTTTCAGTTACAAGACTTATAAAAGTATCACTTATCCATTTTCAGAACTTTTTCATCACTTGAAACAGAAGCTTCTTCTAATCCTACCGTATGTCCCTCTTTTCTACTATCTGTCTCTACCAGTTTGTCTATTCTAGGTAGCGTATGTAAATGGAATCATAGAATATTTGTCTTCCTGTGTCTGGCTTGTTTCACTTAGCATAATGTTGTCAAGGTTTGTCTATGTTGCAGTATTTTTCAGAATTTGATTCCTTGTTAGGGATGAATAATACATATGAGTATATGACTGTATTCAAATTGGTGTATCTTTCCTTTTCCCCTTTGCTTTTCACTTCCCTTCTTTTCATGAATGTATATACAGTCAGCCCACTGTATCTATGGATGCCAAACCTGTGGATCTGGAGGGCTGATTGTACTACTCATACATTTGTATAAGGAACTTGAGCATTCATGGATCTTGGTGTCCGCTGGGGTTCTGGAATCAACCACCCTTGAATACTGAAGGATGACTGTACCACATTTTGTGTATCTGTTCATTTGTTGGTGGACGTTTGGGTTGTTTCCATTTTTTTGGTTATTGTGAATAATGCTGTGTACAAATATTTGAGTCCCTGCTTTCGATTGTTTTGGGTATATACGTAGGTGAATCATATGGTAATTGTTTAACTTTTGGAGGAGCTGCCAACTGTTTTCCACCATAGCTGCAACCATTTTATATTCCCATCAGCAGTGCTTCAGATTTTTTTTTTTTTCATTTATCTGTCATATGTACTCTAAGCAAATATTTCTTTTGGAATAGAGAAAGAGAAATTAAGTTTTAAAAAACACTCAAATTTTATCATGAAATTCTTTTACTCTGTAGGTATATGGAGCTGCAATCCAGTTTTACGAGCCTTACTCTCGAGAACTTCTGACAGAAAAACAGCTTATGCACCTGGGCCTGTTGACACCTGTGGAGAGAAAAATGGTCTCTAAATCCATCAATTCGAACAAATGCATTTGTTTACTCTCGCACTGGCCTTTTTTTGAAGCTTTTAGAAAATTTCTCATGTTTATCTACAAACTTTCTGTGTCTGGACCACATCCTCTTCCCATTGAGAAGTATGTATAATGATTTGAAGGGTGTCTGATGGAAAAATTGGATGTATATATGTACATTTCATTGTTTACCTAACTTTAAGCATAAAGAGTTGAAAGGGAAGGAGAATCACAATCATCCTACTTTTTACTTGCTCTCTTCTTCACAGAATCCCTGACTTCGAATTTAAAACTGAGGAGTGGTGGTGAGAATGATCACATAAAAATGTGAGAATTCATCTAAGGAAGAAACATACACGTTGCACTGTGTGTGTTCTTCCTGCTCATTCTCGAATAACCAAGAGAAAAGTAGCTGTTGATGCACACATACCCAAACCAACCCAAATGACCATTTCAAGTTAAAAAATCTCTAAACGGATGTAGAAGTTAGGGGTGAGGTACCAGTACTCTTGCCTGGAAAATCCCATGGATGGGAGGAGCCTGGTAGGCTACAGTCCGTGGGGTCAAAAAGAGTCGGACAGGACTGAGCGACTTCACTTTCAATTTCTTTGATTGATACTAAAGTAAGGTTTTGGTTTTAGTGTTCACTGACCTCTACATGTTTTCCCTTCAATTTGTAAATCTCTCTGTCATGGAAATGTTTTGTGAGCCAGAAAAATAGATGTGGAGTCACTGTCTTTTTAAAGTCATATCTTTTCTAATGGCACATTGACTTTTGTTTATTAAGTTTTAGGTAAATGGCTTTGTCAAATCTGGGATGATAAATTATATTTAAGATCTGTAAAATCCTTGAAGTATTTTAGAAAAGTAATTGTCTTTATTTCAAAATTTTTTTCTAGGCACATTTCACATTTTATGCAAAACATCCCTTTTCCTTCACCTCAAAGACCGAGAATCCTGGTACAGGTAATAAAAAAAGAATATGTTTGAGGGGAGCGCTGCATATATTCATTCCAGTCATTGCAGTGTGGACTCTGTGGCCCTTTGGGTTTGAGGCAGAGCAAGATGCATCCATTAAGTCCTTGAATTTTTATATTTTGTATCTTTAGTGAATACTCTTTTGTACTATTTTTTTGAATTTAGGGTATACAGAATTGTAATAATTATAATACTTGTTCATGACATCATCACTGGTCCATTTGTGGCCTAAATTTATGTAGCTGATTTTAATAACATAAAACCCAGAATTATGTTGAGGGCAAGTTTTTAATATGAGAATGACTTAATAAATATTAAATGTGAAATCAGTTATGGTTGGAGGGCATAAGTAAAGTTGTCTGTAATAGTACTCAAACTGTCTTTGTTAAAGGACCAGTTTCTTTTTTATTTCCAGGTGATGGCAGACCTATATAAGCATATAGCTTGTGACATAGTCAGTCAGTATAGACATGAACAGGTCTATACCCTGTCCAAAGACACAAGTTCACTGATAATGTAATTGGATATGAGAGCAATGTCAAATTGCCATAAAGGTTTCTAAATCACTTTCTCTATATATACTATTTCTTCCTAGACCGATAATAGTTTGTAGACTGGCACTTTGAGTAGCTCTGATCTATAGAGGCAAGCTGTTTAAACATTTTTTCTAAGATAGTTACCAACCTTATATAGGATTCCAGTCAGGTATTGTTAATCTTGAATGTATTTTAGTTCAGCAAATATTAATACATATTAAGTAGTTGCCAAATATAGAGTAAATACATATAAGGCTTTTAAAAAGCAGTTACTTTTTTTACACAGGGGTATTTTCATTGACTGACTGAATCAAAATTCATTTGATTTGATCATTTAATTTTAAAGAACTATATACTTCTAAGTAAATACTGTTGTTTTATATTTTAGTACATGGTTCCAAAACTGTGTCAGTCTGCATAATAAACAGTTTTCCATTTTACCCTTGATAATAAATATTTAGGTTTCAAAACTGGCTTCGTTAATTTATCATTTTTTTTTTCTTTTTTTAAGCTATCAGTCCATGATGCATTAATATTATCACAACCAGTTTCTACACCTTTACCACTAAGGTAATTAATAGTATATAAAATAATACATTTATTCACTTGGATCAGAATGCTTTAAAATATTTTAAGAGTTAGTATAATAGAGCTGTGCTGTTTTTACAAACTGAGAATAGCCTTAATGTTTCTAAGTTTGATAGCTGGTTGGATGGCAGGGGTCATTCACCATTTTAAAAATGAAACACTCAGAGTTGAAAAATTGGATGTAGGGAGTATTTCCCTCTTCCTCTCATCTCCCGTCCCCATATCCAGTTTATTACTAAATATTTCAGGTGAACTGACTTTACCTCCTAAAATGTCTTGAATCTATTAGCTTCTCTTCGTCTGCATTGCTAGTCCAGGCTTCGCGTGGTCTTTTACCTGAACTATTTCATTATGAACCTCTTAATTGGCACCCTTTTGCTCTTGTTCTTCAGTTTTTTATTCACATTGCAGTGTGTCTTTTTGAGAATGCTAGTATAAAATTGTTGGGAGAATGCAAATATTTTTATTTGGGGCGTAATCTCTTACTGTATTCACCCCTTCCTTCCCTATGCTTTAGTCACAATATGTTTATTTCAATTCCTTGAACATGGCAGATGGTTTTTCTTGCCTCAGGAACTTTGCAAATGTTGTCTCCCCAGGAACCCCTACCTTCACCCCTACCTTCTTTCTTTTGAGCTCAGCTCAAACAGCTGTTCTTTAGGAAGATCTTTCCTGATACATGCCTCTTTGTTTTTGAAGGATGAATTTGAATCATTCTGTTACACCATCTCATTAACTTTGCTACTTTTCAGTGATAAAAACTAAATCAGGTCCTAAATCAGGACTTGAGGCTAATATTATATTCTCAATTTATAAATATTCAGAAAATAATTTAATAAGCAAATCTTAATACCTTTTGGTGAAATAGTTCATAATCTTTTCTCTCCTTTTCTAGTGGAGCTAACTTTAGCACCTTGTTAATGAATCTGGGTCCTGAGAATTGTGCAACACTCCTGCTCTTTGTTTTACTTGAGAGTAAGATTTTGCTGCATTCTCTGAGGCCAGCTGTGTTGACTGGAGTAGCTGAAGCTGTTGTAGCTGTAAGTATAGAATTTTCTTTTTAGTACAGAATTCTTGAGAGAATTTTTACTCTGAAGGAAAATTTCCTTCAATGAAAGCAACTTGGAAATTACCACTAAATGTTTAACATAAATGTAATAGGGTGGCAAAGAGATAATATAAAGAAAAAAAGTAATTTGTATTGAGAGAAAATTTTAGTTTCTGATTTTTCATATCTTGGAGTTCTTCAGAGAAGCTATATGATTACATAAAAATAGAACTTGTGAATGAAGCTTACTGTATTAAATGAGAAGCTCTAGTCAATTTCAGCTGCCCTAAAATTGTGGGCATGACTAATTTCTCCCAATTTGAGCCTTTGATCATTGTGGCCAGTAACATACAGGAAAATCTAGGTGATTGTAAAATTGAATAATGTACAAATGCTTTGCTATTGTGAAAAGCATAAATAAAAATTTAAGTCCTCTCCTGTTTTAAAACCTCTTGATGGCATCCCATTGCAATTAGAAAGAGGTCTGATCATTAGGGCTTTATAGGTCCATAATGTTGAATTTTGGATGTTCCATTTCTCTATCTTCCATTATTTGTTTAATTTAAAATGGTAGACTCTCCTCTCTTCCCTTCCCCATTTTACTGTCATGGAGGTAAGGATCTAGGTCTCTTTTTCACTCCTATGTCCTCAGCACTTATTACAGTTAATACCATGGAGTAAACACTCAGTAAATACTTGTTGAATCAACAAATGGGATATGTCTCCAAGATCTTAATCTGGTCAAAGAAATGCTGCTAGGACTGAAAACACTAATAACTATTTGAGATGGTTCATAGGGGGCAAAGATCCTAGTTATATACTGATTATTCCAAACCTCCCCAGTTGCATGTGAAAGCAAAAGTAGTTATAACATGAAAATATTTGTTAATGAACTGACTAGTTTTAGGAAGTTCCCACTCAAATATTCCTTCCTATAAAACTTTAGGGATTATCTACTGCCCTCTGTCTGAATCTTTGTAGTTTAGTCTCTTGCAATGTGAACTTGGAAATCTTAATAAAATGCAAGATTGCTTGAAATTTATGTAACTGATGTTGCTTGTAAGACTATTGATAAATGAGGATTTGATAGTAAGGCAACTTATTTAAAGAGAAGAAAATTGAAAAGAATGGTGACAGGATAAATTCTGCAAAAGGAGAATGATTTTAATATCAAAGAATATTGAAGAGTTAATGGAGCCCTCCCTTATGGCTCATATAGTAAAGCATCTGTCTACAATGTGGTAGACCTGGGTTTGATCCCTGGGTTGGGAAGATCCCCTGGAGAAGGAAATGGCAATCCACTCCAGAACTATTGCCTGGAAAATCCCATGGACAGAGGAGCCTGGAAAGCTACAGTCCATGGGGTCGCAAAGAATCGGACACGACTGAGTGACTTCACTTCACTATAGCAAGAATTGGTGGAACCAGTGAGTATTTTTGTGAAATTGACTGTATTTTTGATTGTGCTGCAAAAGTCAAAGATGAAGATAAGGATGTTGTATTTTGTTGTTCAGTAGTTTTATTCTGCAATTTCTTACATAGTTGGAGGTGTAACGTACCTTTTGTTGAATGGAAGGCAGTCAGTTTTCACTGGAGGAAATCTGGAGTCCTTGCAAGGTCCCTTGCAAGCAGTTCTGCCCCTCTGCTCTCTGATCTCATTTTTGACTTCTCTCCCTTTTGCTCACTCTGCTCCAGCTGCGCTGGCCTGTGCTACCCCTGGAGCATATTAGGCAATCCTCACACCATACCGTCTTTGCCCTGACTGTTCCTTTCCTTCAAAGTGCTCTTCTCCTAGGTATCGCCTTGACTAAATCCCTCACCACCTTCAAGTTTCAGCCCAGTGTCTCTTTCTTAATGAGGCCTACCCTGTTTGGCCTGTTAGCCTACTTTGCCTCTTTCTTCTCTACTGTTCTAAACTCTAGTACCTTTTTCTTGGCTTTACTGTTTTTTTTTTTTCCCTCATAGCACTTAGCACTCTCTCACATGGCATATAGTCTGTTTATTATGTCTTCTTTTTGTTTTCTCTCTTCCTGCTAGACCAGGTGTTTGAGTCAAATCCTGGCTGCCGTTTGTTTTTCATAAATATGTTTTACTGTAACATAGGCTGTTTATTTATATATTTCCTCTGCTTTCATACATGAAGGCAGAGTTATTTGTGACAGACGCATTATGGTTTGCAAGCCATAAAATATTCTGTATATTTTACAGAAAAAGTTTGCTGACTCTTATGCTGTACTATAAACTTCATGAGGGTATGGATCTTTGTTTTATACACCATTATAGCCCCATCAGTGTAGAACAGTTTTTGGTACATGTTAAGTGCTCAGTTGCCAGAAAGCAAGTAAATGATTGAAGACAAAATTCCAATTCTATGTAATCATCTGGAATAATTGGCAGAGGTAGTAAATGCTATAGGTAATTATTTGGGTGAATAATGATGTGTAAGGTGACAATTGAACTAGACCTTGAAAGATTACAAAGATTTTTATAATAGAGGAAAGATTTTGTCATCAGTGATTAAAATTTTAATATTGGTTGAAGTGGATCATTTTGTGTTTATTTGGGCAGTTAGGAAAATTTTTTGTTGAAATTTTTAGTTGACTGTTACTATTCCTGAGATAATTGATTAAATTTTTTGTTTCATTTTGATGTTCTTAGTTGAATTTTAATCAGAGGTTATCTTGAAATTTAATAGATGGATGAAATGCATCAGTTAAAAATCATGAATTTGTTTTATAAAATTTCCATCAATTTTTTCCTCTCACTTTCTCCATAAAATAGGAATGTGGATTTTCTATAGACATTAGAATTAACGTTCAAAGAGCTGTTAGCATTTTAATTGTGCTTATGATCATTGTCATGTCTAAAGGTTTTAATCATATTGGTTCATAGGATTAACCTGTAATGTTTTATAGTCATTTATATTTTGGAATGAAGTTTAAAGTGAAAGAAACTAGACTTTAGCTGTTTTTTAACGGTCCCTTTCTGTAATATTAGTTAATTACGTAATTCTCATTGCAAATTTAAAAGTTGGTTAATTTTTTAAAACTTTTTTCCCAGATGATCTTTCCATTTCAGTGGCAGTGCCCATATATTCCCCTTTGTCCTCTTTTACTGGCGGCAGTGCTCAGTGCACCTTTACCATTTATAGTTGGAGTTGACTCAAGGTATTTTGATCTTCATGACCCACCACAAGATGTTGTTTGCATTGACTTGGATACAAACATGTTATATCTGTAAGTTGGTTCTTTTTATATTATCTCCCTTTATATTTTTCTCCACATGTAATTATAGCTCTTTGAA
This sequence comes from Bison bison bison, assembly GCF_000754665.1. Taxonomy (NCBI): domain Eukaryota; kingdom Metazoa; phylum Chordata; class Mammalia; order Artiodactyla; family Bovidae; genus Bison; species Bison bison. The sequence goes on from NW_011494948.1 coordinate 13,628,408, forward strand.
AGCATATACAAATTGCTACTTTTAAAAGTTGTTAATATGTCTTCAATTCAGTGATTCTCAATCAGGACAGGTATCAGAATCCTAGAATGTTATGTGGTTTGAAAAAGATTCAATGTGTTCAGTATTATAATAGTTTATATTGGATAATAATCTTAACAGTAGGCAGGAGATGTTTATGTTTATCAGAAGATAATATGGATTCTTAAAAAGAAAAAGGGTAAACCCTGCTTTCAGAGCTCAAGAGCTGTGATATCTAGGTTTAATTCAGAACCCATGTGTAAGTCACAACATAGTGACCTCGGTCACAATATAGGGTAATATTATGCTGTTGCCTCAGTTCGAGATTTGAATTTTACAGGGATTGTAGAGAAATTGATACTAAAAATCAGTCACAGTTTGTGTTTACAGATGTGATAAATTTGTATGGCAGTGGTATAACTGAGGGTTCAGAGAGTAGAGTACCACACTCGTAAAAGCAGCTTCATCCATCCAGTTCTAGATGGATGTTTAGGCGCTCCCTCCACATCCCATCGCCCAAAAACAGCAACAACAAAGTGGGAAAGAGCAGTAAATAATGAAAGTTCCTTAGTGTAAGTGACAGATTCCAGATCCTGGAGTGCTTTTATTCTTTCCTGTTTGATATTGGTAGAAAATGAATAGAGGAAGAATTTGGGATGAGACTTCAGTGGTTACAGCAGTAGAATTGGCTGGGGAAAATAGGCTTGCATCAACCCAAAGAATAACTTAAGGAAGGAAGAAAACATTTGATGTACCTTAAAAAATAATTTTGAAATGAATCTACCATTGTATTTTGAAAACTGTAATTGTGGTATTGTTGTAGCTCCATACGTTTGTTTATTTGAGCTTTCAATACTTTTTAAGAATTGAAGTATAGTTGATTTACAATATTACACCATTTTCAGGTGTACAGCATAGTGATATAGTATTTTTATAGCTTATAAAAATTTATTGGAATCAATAAAAGTTACTAAAAGCTAATGGCTATAATTCCTTGTGCTGTACAGCAGTGGTCCCCAAACTGGGTGGTACCAGGGACCAGTTTCTTGGAAGATAATTTTTCCATGGACTGGGGGTGGGTGGAGTGGCTAGGGGATGATTTGAGCAACATTACATTTATTGTACACTTTATTTCTAATCTAATACTGCCATTAAAGTACCTGTCTAAGGCTCAGAGGTTGAGGACCCTTGCTATACAGTATATCCTTGTTGCTTATTTATTTTGTATATAGTAGTTTGTGTCTTTTAATCCTATACCCTTATCTTGCCCCTCTCCCCTTTTTTCTCTCTACTGGTAACCGTTAGTTTGTTTTCTATAAATGTGAGTGTGTTTTGCTGTGTTCAGTTTTTTTTTGTTTTGTATTTAGATTCTACATATAAATGATATCACATAGTATTTATCTTTGTCTGACTCATTTTACTAGGCATAATATTCTCTAGACCATCCATGATGCTGCAAATGGCAGAATCTCACTCTTTTTTTTACCAGTCTGTTCAGTTCAGTCACTCGGTTGTGTCCGACTCTGCGACCCCATGAACTGCAGCATGCCAGGCTTTCCTGTCCATCACCAACTCCCGGAGCTTGCTTAAACTCATTGTCCATTGAGTCCATGATGCTATTCAACTGTCTCATCTTCTGTCGTCCCCTTCTCCTCCTGTCTTCAATCCTTCCCAGCATCAGGGTCTTTTCCAATGAGTTAGTTCTTTGCATCAGGCGGCCAGACTATTAGAGCTTCAGGTTCAGCATCAATCTGAATATTCAGGACTGTTGCCATTAGGATGGACTGGTTTAGACCTCCTTGCAGTCCCAAAGGACTCTCAGCAGTCTTCTCCAGTACCACAGTTCAAAAGCATCGATTCTTCGGTGCTCAGCTTTCTTTATAGTCCAACTCTCATGTCCATACATGACTACTGGAAAACCAAAGCTTTGACTAGACGAACCTTTGTTGGTAAAGTAATGTCTCTGCTTTTTAATATGCTGTCTAGGTTGGTTATCACTTTTCTTCCAGGGAGCAAGCATTTTTTAATTTCATGGCTGCAGTCACCATCTGCAGTGATTTTGGAGACCCCCAAAATAAAGTCTGTTACTGTTTCCATTGTTTCCCCATCTATTTGCCATGAAGTAATGGGACCAGATGCCATGATCTTCGTTTTCTGAATGTTGAGTTTCAAGCCAACTTTGTCACTCTCCTCTTTCACTTTCATCAGGAGGCTCTTTAGTTCTTCTTTGCTTTCTACCGTAAGGGTGATGTCATCTGGATATCCGAAGTTATTGATATTTCTCCTGGCAGTCTTGATTCTGGCTTATGCTTCTTCCAGCCCAGCGTTCTCATGATGTACTCTTCATATAAGTTAAATAAGCAGGGTGACAATATACAGCCTTGACGTACTCCTTACCCTATTTGGAACCAGTCTGTTAATAATTTTTATTCATTTATCCGTTGATGGACACAGGTTGCTTCCGTGTTTTGGCAGTTGTAAATAGTGCTGCTATGAATAATGGGGTGCATATATCTTTTTAAATTAGTGTTTTCTTTTTTTCTGGACATATACCCAGGAGTGGATTTGCTGGGTCATATGGTAATTCTATTTTTAGTTTTTTGAGGAACCTCCATACTTTTTTCCATAGTGCCACTACCAATTTACATTTCCACCAACAGCGTATGAGTGTCCTCTTTTCTCTACATCATCACCAGCATTTATTTGTCTTCTTTTTGATAATAGCCATTCTGACAGATAGGAGGTGACATCTCAAAATTGTTTTGACTTTCACTTCTGTAGTAATTAGTGATATTGAGCATCTTTTCATGTGCCTGTTAGCTATCTGTATGTAGTTGGAAAAAATGTCTCTTGAGTTCTTTCTGCCCATTTTTTTTATTGCATTGTTTGCTTTTTTGATAATAAGTTGTATGAGCTGATAATGAGTTGTATTGTTTGCTTTTTTGATACTGAGTTGTATGAGATGTTTTGGGTGTTAATTCCTTGTTGGTCACATCATTTGCAGATATTTTCTTCTATTCCATAGGTTATCATTTTGATTTGTTGATGATTTCCTTTGCTGTTCAAAAGCTTTTAAGTTTACTTAGTTCTCATTTGTTTATTTTTGCCTTTATTTTGCGTTAGGGGAGTGATGCTAAAAATACTGCTGTGACTTATGTCAAAGGGTGTCTTGCCTTTGTTCTCTTTGTCTTAGAGTTTTATGGTTTCAGGTCATATGTTTAGGTCTTTAATCTGTTGTGAATTTGTTTGGATATTTGGTGTGAGGGAATGTTCTAATCTCATTTGTTCTACCTGTAGCTCTCCAGTTTTCCCAGCACCAATATTTGAAAAAACTATCTTTTCTTCATTGTAAATCTTGCCTCCTTTATCGTAGATTAATAGATTGTAGATGCATGGGTTTATTTCTGGGCTTTCTGTGTAGTTCAGTTATCTATGTGTCTGGTGTTTTGCCAGACATAAAATGTGCTGTTGCTGTGTTTTGTTTTGTTTTGTTTTTGCTGTTTTGACCACTGTAACTTTGTAGTACAGTAGAAATTGGGGATGTGATACTTTCAGCTTTGTTCTTTCTCCTCAGGATTGCTTTGGTAATTTGAGGTCTTTTGTAGTTGTTCATGAATTTTAGGATTACTTATTCTATTTCTGTGAAAAATGTTATGAATATTTTGATGGGGTTGTATTAAATCTGTAGATTACTTTGAGTAATATGACCATTTTAGTGATATTAATTCTTCCAGTTCAAGAAGAGCAAGAGATATTTTTCCATTTTGTATCATCTCCACTTTCCTTCCATGACTTTTCAGAGGTCTTTCATATTCTTGGTTAAGTTTATTTCTGGATATTTTATTCTTTTTGATACAGCTTTAAATGGGATTTATTTTAAAAACTTTCTGATAATTCATTATTGCTGTATAGAAAAGCAATAGATTTCTGTCTATTAATCTTGTATCCTGCAAGCTTGCTGAATTCATTTATTAGTTCTAATAATCTTTGTGTGGAGACTTTAGGATTTTCTTCAAAATTTTTTTTTAATTGAAGTAGAGTTGATTTACAATGTTGTGCCAGCTTCTGCTGTACAGTATAATGACTCAGTGATACACACACATACATACATTATTTTTTAATATTCTTTTCCACTATGGTATATCACAGGATACTGAATACAGTTCCCTGTGCTGTACATTAGGGTTTGTTTATCCATTCTGAATGTAATAGTTTGCATCTTCCATCCCCAAACTCCCAGTCCATCTGTCTCCCTCCCCTGTTCCCCTTTGTCAACCACCAGTCTGTTCTCTGTGTCTGTGAATCTCTTCCTGTTTTGTAGGTAAGTTCATCTGTGTTGTACTTCTAGGGTTTTCTATATAAAGTATCCTGTCATCTATAAAGAGTAACAGTTTGACATCTTCCCTTCCAATTTGGATGCTTAATTTAACAGGAAGGATGTCAGCTTTTCACCATTGAATATGATGTTAGCTGTGAATTGTCATATATGGCCTTAATTATGTTGAGATTTGTTCCCTCTGTAGCCACTTCATTGAGAGTTTTTATGGTGGTGGTTGAATTTTGTCATTTGCTTTTACAGTGTCCGTTGAAATGATCACGTGGTTTTCCTCTCCTTTTGTTAATGTGGTGTGTCACGTTGATTGATTTCTTTATATTTAACCATCCTTCTGTTGCTAGAGTAAGTCCAACTTTATTGTGGTGTATGATCCTTTTTATATATTGTTGGATTTGATTTGCTAATATTTTGATGAGAATTTTTGCATCTATATTCAAAGATATTGGCCTGTAATTGTCTTTTTTGTAGTGCCTTTGTCTGGATTTGATAACAGGGTATTGGTGGTGATGAATTTGAGAGTGTTTCATCCTCTTTAATAATTTGCAGTACTGTTAGAAAGAGAAGTTTGGTAGAATTTTCCTGAGGAACTGCCTGGTCCTGGACTTTGTTTTCTGGGAATTTTTTAAATTGCAAATTCAAGTTTAGTACTAGTGATTGGTCTGTTCAGAGTGTCTGTTTTTCTTTTTCTGCCTTTAGAATTTACTGTTTACTTTTAACTTCTGCCATTTTAAGTATGGTATCTCTTGATGTGGGTCTGTTTGGGTTCACCTTGTTTGGGATCCTCTGTGCTTCCTTTATCTGGATATGTTTCTTTTCTCAGGTTTGGGGAGTTTTTAAGCTATAATCTACTTAAATACATTTTTGACCCCCTCTTCTGTTTTCTGGTACCCCTCCCTATAAGGTGAATATTGGTACATTTAATGTTATTCTTGAGAGCTCTTAAACGGTTTCCATTTTGAAAAATTTGTTTTTCTTTTACCTCTTGTTAGTCCCAGCAGTTCTCCAAACAGGCTTGTCTCCCCTGCATAGGATTCCTGGACTGGGGTGCCCTGCATTTGACTCTCACTGCTCCCTCCCCTGGGTGGGTGTCCACCTTATAATCTTCTTTTTCCTCTGAGTCCCCTCCATGGACACAGGTCCCAAATCAAATCACTTTTCTTTCCTTCCGTGTGTATCTGTCTTATTGCCTTAGTGGTACAGTAGTTCACCTGCCAGTTTTCAGTTAGTTTTTCATGAGAATTGTTCCACGTGTCAGTGTATTTTCTGATGTATTGATGGGAGAAAGTGAGCTCCATATCCTCTTAGTGCACCTACTTGATCGATCTCCACTGTGGACATTTAGATTTACTTATCGCCTGGAAACAATGAACTACTTGGCAAGCACTAAATATTTCTTGTAGTACACATTTTGTTATTTTTTAGTAACTATCCCTAAAAAAGTTACTTCAAGGTTGCATATATTGTGGTGCTTTGGAAGTTATTTTGAAGTTGTAACTCAAAGATTTACCCCATTTTATTTGCTATTCTGAATAAAATAATAGAGATTGTTAATTTTGCCCAGGCTTAAATAACTTCTGTATAATTTCTGTAGATCAAAACACTATTTACAAAATAGTTTTGAATGTTTAATTATACAATTATGAAATGTTCTAGATACCAAAGAATTATAGAGAATAATGTAAATAATTTGCATGAATCTTCCACTAAGAGTCCAGATTCCACCAATACACATTATACTTATACTAGTATAAATGATGTTTTGTTTTGCATGCTTTAAAAGTTTTTACGTTTGTACAGTTTTCTTTTTTTTTTTAATTGTATTTTTATTTTTTAACTTTACAATATTGTATTGGTTTTGCCATATATCAAAATGAATCCGCCACAGGTATACATGTGTTCCCTATCCTGAACCCTCCTTCCTCCTTCCTCCCTATACCATCCCTCTGTGTACAGTTTTCTGATTTGCTGTTTCCCTTAGCATTTTCTGTGAGCATTTCTATGTTGATACATGTAGCTTTACTTTGTTTTCAGTATTTACCAGTGTTGATGGCTATTTAGATTGCAGTTAAATTTTAAAGTACGGACAAAGCCTCTATGATCATTATTATGCATATTTCTTTGAATATATGGTTAATATACTCAAAAATATCCCTGAAATATATACCTAAGAATTTAAGATTCTAGCATTGATATTGGTAAGTGATATAGCATTAGCTCCAGCTCATAGTTGGCACATAGTGCTTTCATCTTTGTAGAGTTTGTGACTGTTTGTAACATATAGACTGTATGTTACTGACTCTGATATTTGTTGAGATTTGCTTCTAATAGGTACTTTTAAGTCTCAAGTCAGTTAAGTTTAACACTTAAAATATTATAATTCTAAAATGTAACTTTGAAACAAGACTTGTGTTATATTCATGACTCCAGTTAATGAAAGTCTGTGTTGGAGGGTTAGAATGAGATGACCAAATTTGGCTGAGGTTGATTGAAATGAAGAGAACTTCTTGGAAATCACTCAAGAATTTAAGTGATCATTTAAGTGATCATTGAAGAATGCAGACTCTTAAATTGTAACGTCAGTATAAATACCCTTTCCATCTTCTTTTTTAGTTTGACATAAGAATTTTGTTTAAGTAAAGACAGATTATAACAGACTTTATTAATTATGTTGTTATTTAATAGATCAGATGAAAAGAAGAACATGAACTGGAAGCAGCTTCCCAAAAAGCCATGCAAAAATCTGATTAGCACCTTGAAGAAATTGTATCCCCAGCTATTCTCAGGTAAATGTGAGGAAAAGGAGTTTTTTTTAAACTTTTCATTTTATATTGAAGTATAGCTGATTAACAATATTGTGACAGTTTCAGGTGAACAGCAGAGGGACTCAGCCATACATGTATCATTCTCCCCCAAATTCTCCTCCCATCCAGGCTGCCACATAACTTTGAGCAGATTTCCCTGTGCTATACAATAGGTCCTTGTTCATTATCCATTTTAAATATTGCGGTGTGTACATGTCAATCCCAAACTCCCTAACTATAAGAAGGGATATTTTTAATGAAAGAATGTATATAAAAGAATTCTTGTTAAATTTAAACGTAGTTTTGCTGTGTTTAATGGGAGTCTCATTGCAAAACAAATTCCAGTAGTGAGAGATTACTATGTGGTTCCTGGTGTCTGAGCGTGCTCTCTGTGCCTCCCTGTGAGCCTCTGCCAGTGAACCCTTCACACTAATGCGGAGAGGAGTTTCAAGAAGCCATGGGCTCTATTTTGACAGTTCCCTTAATTGTTGAGTTATTATGTATGTATAACATTATGTATTAATGTCATTTATTTCTCTTTCTTCATTTGTCAGTTCACCGAAAAACTCAAGAAGGTTCAGCAATTGAGATGACTCCAATTGAAGCAGATTTCTCTTGGCAAAAGAAGATGACACAACTTGAGATGGAAATTCAAGAGGCATTTTTGCGCTTTATGGCATCGATTTTAAAGGGCTACAGAACATATCTCAGACCAATCACAGAGGCTCCTTCAAATAAAGCTACAGCTGCTGATTCATTGTTTGACCGACAGGGTAAGTAGCATTGAAAATATAAATACTTTTTATTGAAATGAAAAAATTTTCTCTTTGGTAGTACTGCCAAGAAGTATTTACTATATAAGATCTTAGAAATTTATATTAAAATATGGTGATCTTCTGTGTATTTGTAATCTAGTTCTATGAATAGAATTTCTTTTGACTTTTATACCTTATTTTTCTTCCTGAGAAATTTGAAATTGGAGGTGTTTAATTATGAAATGTCAAAGATGTTGCTTATATTTATAGTATTCTGTGACCAGTTATCTCAGTAGAATGAAGCTGGTCATTTGCTTTTAGGTGTTTTCTCAGCTTTATATAATTTTTGACCTTATACATTTTTGGCTTTACAGTATTCTCTAACAAATAGTTTTTGGAATAAAGCCACCAGTGTTTAAAATTTTTTGAAAAGTACAGCCTTGTTCCAGAGGAAAATACCATACTCATTCTCTTTAGTATTTGTAGTTTTAGGAAATTACAAAGATTTGTGTTGGTATTCAGCAGTTCTTATATATATAGTGGAAAACTTACAGATACATCAGTATTCATAACGATAATTATTTCACATATCTATAGTTTGGCCCTGCAGTTATTGTTTTTTTTAATCTGTATTTCCCCAATAATCCTTTTATCTTTTCTCATTTCTGGTTTAGGATGACTTATTTCTCAAATATTTAATTACCACTTACTAAGTCCAATTAGTTATTATTTAGGGATATCAGTCAGTCAGTTTAGTCTCTCAGTCGTGTCCGACCCCATGAATCACAGCACGCCAGGCCTCCCTGTCCATCACCAACTCCCGGAGTTCGCTCATACTCACATCCATCGAGTCAGTGATGCCATCCAGCCATCTCATCCTCCGTTGTCCCCTTCTCCTCCTGCCCCCAATCCCTCCCAGCATCAGAGTCTTTTCCAGTGAGTCAACTCTTGGCATGAGGTGGCCAAAGTACTGGAGTTTCAGCTTTAGCATCATTCCTTCCAAAGAAATCCCAGGGCTGATCTCCTTCAGAATGGACTGGTTGGATTTAGGGACATAGAGGAGTATAAAATCTATCTCCTTGGGATACCCAATGGAAAATAATTTAACATGTTTTAAGAAATAGAACAAATACTCAAGAAAAAGATTTTACATAATCATTCAGTGAGAGGGCATAAACATTCAGAAAAAGGAAACATTCTTAAAGATACTCATCATGAACTCTTTGGAAGACTTCATGAAAGAAGAGCATGACTTTAAAGAATGGATATAATTGCTATGATCAACCTGCTGCTACTACTGCTAAGTCGCTTCAGTCGTGTGCGACCCATAGGTGGCAGCCCACCAGGCTCCCCTGTCCCTGGGATTCTCCAGGCAAGAACACTGGAATGGGTTGCCGTTTCCTTCTCCAGTGCATGAAAGTGAAAAGTGAAAGTGAAGTCGCTCAGTCGTGTCCGACTCTTAGCGACCCCATGGACTGCAGCCCACCAGGCTCCTCCGTCCATGGGGATTTTCCAGGCAAGAGTACTAGAGTAGGGTGCCATTGCCTTCTCCGATGATCAGCCTGGGCAGCATATTAAATAGCAGAGAAATTACTTTACCAGCAAAGGTCCGTCTAGTCAAAGTTATGGTTTTTCCAGTGGTCATGTATGGATGTGAGAGTTGGACTGTGAAGAAAGGTGAGCGCCGAAGAATTGATGCTTTTGAACTGTGGTGTTGGAGAAGACTTTTAAGAGTCCCTTGGACTGCAAGGAGATCCAACCAGTCCATTCTAAAGGAGATCAGTCCTGAATATTCACTGGAAGGACTGATGCTAAAGCTGAAATTCCAATCCTTTGTCCACCTGATTCGAAGAACTGACTCACTGGAAAAGACCCTGATGCTGGGAAAGATTGAAGGCAGGAGGAGAAGGGGACGACAGAGGATGAGATGGTTGGATGGCATCACCGACTCATGGACATGAGTTTAAGTAAACTCCAGGAGTTGGTGATGGACAGGGAGGCCTGGCGTGCTGTGATTCATGGCGTCGCAGAGTTGGACATGACTGAGCGACTGAACTGAACTGAAAGATTGATCCATGGGTTCAGGTGTTATCAGACTCATTCAATTCATTATAATTTCCCCATCAGCCTTTCATTTAATTATATTAGTAGCCTTTACTGATCATTGCCTAGATCCATTAGAAGAAAAGACTTCTTGTTACTGCTTGGTAGGAATTATTTATTTCTGTTTTATTGGAGCTTTTCTCAACTAAGTAATATTTCAAGGTGATCTAGTAAGGACAACAGCATGTGGAATGCCCTGAAGCATAACAGAAAGGGTGGAGGAAAAACTGACCTTAAAAACCATGCTTGAAATGCTGGATGAAAGCCAGATCATGTTGGCTCTTTTAGGAACAATGAAGGATTTCAGTGTTTATTCCAAGAGTAATCAAAAGTCAGTGAGGGATATTTAAGTAGGTAATAGGATCAGGTTTGCATTTGTAAAACAAACAAACAAAAAAACCTCTTTGACTCCTCTGCAGAGGTTCAATTGGAGGCACCCAAAGTGTGGATCTACTTATTAGTTGATTATTGCATTGGTTCAAATGAAGTGACCTGGATTATTTGATAGCATGAATGGAAACGTGATTTTTAGGATGTAAATTGAATAGAGCTTGGCAATTGAATATGGGATGTAAGAGGGAGATGTCAAGAACGACTTGGAGCTGCATGTCTTTAACAACCAAGTGGATGGTTTATTGTTTATTTAAGGCCCTTTATTGAGAAGAAAAATGGCAGAGAGGGGAAGGATCTAATTATTTGTTAAGGAAAAGTTTTTCATTTTATTTATTTATTTTGTTGAATTATAATTGATGTGCAGCATTTATATGTTACAGGTGTACAACACAGCATAGTAATTCACAATATTTGCAGGCTATACTCTGTTTATGGGGGCTTCCCAGGTGGCACTAGTGGTAAAGAACCCACCTGCTAGTGCAGGAGATGTAAGAGATGCAGGTTCAGTCCCTGGGTTGGGAAGATTCCCTGGAGGAGGGGATAGCAACCCACTCCAGCTTGTTGCTTAGAGAATCCCGTGGACAGAGGAGCTTGGCAGGCTGCAGACTGTAGAGTAGCACAGAGTTGGACACGATTGAAGCAACTGAGCCACAGACACGCACACACGCCCTCCATTTATAGCTATTATAAAATACCGACTATATTCCCTGTGCTGTGTGTCCTCATAGCTTATTTATCTTATGCATGATAGTTTGTACTTCTTAATCCCCTACCCCTATCTAACCCCTCCCTGCTTCCCTCTCCGCACTGGTAGCCACTAGTTTGTTTTCTATATCTGTGAATTCTTTTTTTTATCATATTTACTAATTTGTTTTATTTTTTAGATTCCATATATAAGTGATAATATAGAGTATTTTTCTGTGTTTCACTTGTTTCACTAAGCATTAAACTCATCTGTGTTGTTGGAAATGGCAGAATTTCATTCTTATTTATGAATGAGTAATAGTCTATTATGTATATGCATGTGTGTGTGTGTGTGTGTGTGTGTATCACAACCGCTTTATCCATCCATCTGTTGACTAGTTAGGTTACTTCCTTGTCTTGACTATTATAAATAGTGCAGCTGTGAATATTGGGGTGCATATATCTTTGTGAATTAGTGTTTTTGTTTTTTCTGGATATGTATCCTGGAGTGTGGAATTGCTGGATCATATGGTAATTCTATTTTTAGTTTTCTGAGGAACCTCCATACTGTTTTCCACAGCGGTGCCATCAATTTTCATTTCCACCAACAGTGAATGAGGGTTTGCTTTTCTCCACCTCCTCACTAACATTTGTTAATTTTGTCCTTTTTGATGATAGCCATTCTGAAAGGTATGAGATGATGTCTCATTGTGGTTTTGATTTGCTTTCTCTAATGATTAATGATATTGAGCATCTTTTTATGTTCTTATTGGCCCTCTGAATGTCCTCTTTGGAAAAATGTTTGAGGAAAGATTTTTAAAATGAGAGAGACTTGAGTATACTGGTTACTAGCTAATAGAATCTTCCAGAGAACACTGAAAGAGCTGTATCCCAGGCTCATGGTGGGCTTGGCCTTAGATAGGAGGGGAGGGTCATACTCACTGTAAAACGTGGTAAGGAATAAATGAAAGCAGAAAGAGCCATAGATTTTATAGTGAGATAATGTAATTCTCACTTAATGATTTCCATTTTCTCTGCAGTTTATCACCATGCAGGGATGAGGGGGAGAACATGGAGGGAGAACATTTAAACACTGAAAATAACTGTGGAAACACGAGTAAAGGAAGTTCAGACTCCAGAAATGTAGTGTGATTACAGGTCAGGGATAAAGGTGTAAGTTAAGTGGTTTTGATTCGCCTAGTTATGTAACTCCACCCCCCACCACCCACCCAACTTACGCCCAGCCACACTGGTGCAGATCCAGAGAAAGCAGACAATGTATTGCTCCAGAGCTAGGTTATACTAGATGAGTTTGACAAAGAAGACCAAAGGGCATAAAAATTGAGAGTGTTGACAAAATAATGAAAATGGACATGGAATCAATGTTAAAGACATGAAGATAGAAGGATGTATGTAGAGTGTAAAAGGGTGAATGGATTGCATATTATCCCTCACAAAAGGCTTGGTAGGAAGAACTTAAGCATACCAGATAGACAGGAGTAACAGAGAGTAACTTGTAAATTAGAGATTTGGGAGGCAAAGCTGTTTATAGTTCTACGAAGAAAAGTCCAGGGAGTATGAAGCTATGTATAGAAGTTGGTGATTGATGTGGAGCTGGGAGAAGGCAGTGGCACCCCACTCCAGTACTCTTGCGTGGAGAATCCCATGGACAGAGGAGCCTTATGGGCTGCAGTCCATGGGGTTGCTGGGAGTCGGACGTGACTGAGCAACTTCCCTTTCACTTTTCACTTTCACGCATTGGAGAAGAAAATGGCAACCCACTCCGGTGTTCTTGCCTGGAGAATCCCAGGGACCGGGGAGCCTGGTGGGCTGCCATCTATGGGGTCGCACAGAGTCGGACACGACTGAAGCGACTTAGCAGCAGCAGCAGCAGCAGCAGCAGCAGCAGCAGACCATAGATTATTGAAAATTAAGGAATTTAAAACTCTGAAATGTTGGATGGTTGGGTTTTATGGGTGTTGAAGAATGATGATAGGACGAGTTGGAGAGAAGACTTTGAATTAGGTGCCCTGCTCTTCAGTGGATGAAGGAAAGAGTATTTCTAAAGTCAGCAGCTGTCTACAGTTAGTTGAGGAATGGATAAAATAAGAGCCAGAAGAGCAGACGTGTTTATAAGATGATACAGAAGTAATTGGTAGCATTGCAGAGGAAAGATTTAACCCTTCCTGCTTTAGAGTATGTAGAGTATCAGAAATTTTCTACTTGAGATCTGTAGAGCTAGAGACTCCTTTTAGGAGATTCATATTTCAGTGAAAAGGTTAATGGTATAAGTTAAGAGTTTTCATGGTTGAATTAGGCATAAGGGACTATGGTCCCATTATATATGTATGTATATAAAGATAAAAAAGTATATATAAAAGTTTAAAAATAATACATCTAGTTCTGCTTTGAAATCTGAATTTAATTCTAATTTTATTTTCTTCAGGATTTTTAAAAAGTCGAGATCGTGCCTATACAAAATTCTACACCCTTTTATCCAAAACACAGATTTTTATTCGTTTCATTGAAGAATGTAGTTTTGTAAGTGATAAAGATACTGGATTGGCTTTTTTTGATGACTGCATAGAAAAGGTAAAAGTTTGTCCTGTAAATCAGTATTAAAGAAAAGCTTTAATAATTTGTTTATCTTTATAATCATTATTGTTTTATTAGCCCGAATGATCTGAGGAAAGCATTGACGTTCTGGTGTTTGTGTGTGTGTGTTTGTGCACATGAGCACACACGCAAATGTTCAGTGCTACACTTAATGTAAGAATTGTTTCCCTTTGTGGTGTCTAATACTACCAAACATAGCTAATTTTTCTCTGAATCTCACTTTTGTTTTGTATCAAGTACTAAGAACATCACTGAAACTCCTGAATCTTTTTTTTTTTTACATGACTAAGATAAGATTTAGTAGTTCATTAAAAAAAAGTTTAGTTTTGGGAATTCCCTGGTGGTCCAGTAATTAGGACACCTTGCTTTCACTGCCAGGGGCCCAGGTTCAGTCAGTATTCAGGGAACTAAGATTCCACAAGCCACACAGGGCAGCTATACAGAAACCCCCAAAAAACAAACCAAAAAAAAAGGTTAGTTTTGTGGGTAATGGAAATCCTGTGGGTTTTTTTTTGTTTGTTTTTTTGTTTTAGTGTCTTTCCAGATAATTTTGCTGATATATTTCTTTTGTCCTGATGGAAACTTTGGAAATATGTTAAGGCTTTACTGACTCATAAAAACTTAAAGTTGACTTTTTAAAATTTATTTATTTTTGCCTGTGATGAAGGGCAGCATGAGGCATTCATGCTGCATACAGGCTTTTTCTGGTTGCTGAGTGCAGGGGGCCGCTCTGTAGTTGCCATGTAAGGGCTTCTCTTTGCAGTGGCTTCTTATGTTGCGGAGTATGGACTCTAGGGTGCGAGGGGTTTAGTACTTACAGTACTCTGGCTCAGTAGTTGTGGTGCACGAGCTTAGTTGCCCCACGGCATGTGGAACCTTCCCAGACCAGGGATCAAACCCGTGTTCTTTGCATTGACAGGCAGATTCATAACCAGTGGACCACCATGGTACTTCTATGTTGATTTCTGACAGTGATAGCTCACATATTTTTTCTCATTTTTCGTAGAGCTCTTATTTTTGCTAGGTGGGTTGTAGGACTTATTGTTTATGCAAACTGTATTTATAAAATTAGAGATTATATCAAAAAAGGTAGAATATTATGACATTGTAATTTTATAGGCTCCTAATGATTTGTGTATCTTAGAAGACTTGCATAATTTTCTCCCATTACATCAGTGTGATCTGAAACTCTAGGAATACGATTTAAACTTTTCAACTTTTTTGTTTACTTAAATAGTCCAATAGTCCAGTATCATTCAGTTAGAGAAGCTTGGATATTGTCAATCATGCTTGTTTGGAAAATTCCATGGACTGAAGAGCCTGCGGACTACAGTCCATGAGGTCGCAAAGAGTTGGACGTGACTGAGCAACTAAGCACAGATATTATCAATCAGTAATGCAGGAGTTTGTTAATAATGAAATTTTTGGTTTGAGAAATCAGGTTCTTATGATTGCCTATCTTTTCCTTCTAAAGAGGGATATATGAACTAGTCAAAATGAATTGTTTTCTATCCTAATAGTCAAAAGAGAAATATTATACAAGTATGGGGTCCACCAAATACATTGTGAAGTGTTTCATATCTGCCTGGTATTAAAAAAGAATAGTTTTTTAAACTAGAATTTAAGATAATCTCTATTAAATTCATAGTAGACATTTTCACTGAGAATTCCTTTTTTTCCTAGTTGTTTCCTGATAAAGGCACAGAGAAAACAGACAAGGTATATTTTTTTCTTAAATACAAGTTTCAACATTTTAGAATCAGGTCTTGCTGATATGCAAATTAATTGAAGAAAACCATTATTTTTAGGTTGACGTTGATTCAGCAGAAGATACCAAATTGATAGAGCTAGACGATTCACAGAAAAGTGAGCACACTGTATTCATAATGCCACCCGAGCCACCTCCTGATGACGGAAAGGACCTGTCACCCAAGTACAGGTACCAGGAATGGTTCTGAAGTTGTTTGGATACAATTTAATAGCTTGATCTTTTGCAACTATTAGTAGATACGTATACTGATCATTTGTAAAGGTCATTTTCAAAATGTATTCTGTGAACTGGTGGAGATGAATATTCTGTGGAGATACCACCAGGGATTGTAATCTAAGAGCTGGACTGCCCTGTTTGAAGGGAAGCCAGATGCTGATCACTATTAACCTAAACATTTACCGCATTTTAATCTTTAAAATTTTCATTTCTGAAGAAGAAAAATATTTGTGAGGATCCCCTCCTTTTGGGGTGTTTTTGTTGTCAGTGAAAAACTGTGAAATTCTTATGCATTAGTAAGCTATCACTTAAAAGTAGAGGGCCGGGAATCAGTCTTTATTAAAATAAACTTAGAGAATTTGGATGGGAATCTTTTAAGAAATTAAAAAGTTTGTTTATTATTATGATCATGGTAATACTTTAATACATTCAGAAAACCACACAAAAATAATTAGCACATCATTTTAGCACTAATACTTAATGTCTGTTAATAATCATATATATATGTTTTTGTCTTTTTTGTACATATATTTGAATTTACTGAAAACAAATATTAGTTCATCTTGCACATATTTGTTGTGATGTGTGTGTACCTTTAATGGTCTGAACATTTTTCCATGCCAATAAATATTTTTGTGCCATGTCATTTTGAGTAACTACATTGCATGCAATTAAACTAGTTTCCTATGGAATTCATTTGTAGTTTTCTGCTATCTATATCTTTGTGTGTACACACTGTTACTTTCTTAGGCTGTATTCATAAAAGAATTTCTAGGGCAGTGGGAATATAAAAGAACTGTTTCTAAAAATAAAATTAATATATAATCTTACTAGGACTACATAAGAATGGAGACTGTATGCCTGAGATTGAGTGATTTAATTAAGTACTCTTTTGATTGCATGTCAATTATAGAAAGAGAGCTCTTTTTTTACTTTGACTTTAATCACTATACATTGGAATGCAGGTATTGACAAATAAGTAAATCAGGTGTTGACAGATAAGTATATCAAATAGGAAAGGTAATATATTTCAGAAGGAAATTGGCCAGAGGAAATAAGTAGGCCGTTTCTGAGAAGAAATCCCAATAGTCAATAATATGAAAGTATGTTAAGCTTTTCTAGTATTTAAAGAAATGCAAATCAAATGATGAGTAGAAGCATTTTTATTCTATCAACTTGAAGATATGAGTATAACTTTTCTGGAAATAATTTGACAGTGATTATAATAATTTTTATTTTCTTGATAGGCATTTACCATAGAAAACTCTTATAGGGTCTTATTCTAAGAAATTAAGCAAAATATTCACAAAGATAAATGTACAAAGTTGAAAAACAACCTACAAATGTTCAAACAGTAAAGAATTTGTTAAATTATGGCACATCCCTAATATAAAACTATTATGGCATTTTTCCTTTTATATGAATACAAGGTACTTTTATAAAGAAACAAAATTACAAAATATATATACTAAATGTTTTAATATAAATTATCATTGAATACATGTGTTCTGTTGAAAGAGTTATTAATTCTTCAAAGTCAAAATATCAGGGTTTTCTGTGTTTTAGGCATTGGTTGAAAATAACGTATAGGATGGGGAGGAGCCAAAGTCTCCATGTAGATAGTCTACTTATCTTATAATTACATCATCCTACATATCTGAAAAAGAAATGTGTATACAAGGATTTTGGAGAATAATGTTGGTTACATTTGAGGTTTAGAAATATTTACCTAAATTCTGAAATAATATGAAGAGTTAATGTATTTTAAATCAGCAGTTCTATTTTTGCTTTTTATTTTAGTTACAAATACTTTCCAAGACTGGACCTTAAGCTTTTTGACAGACCACAGGAGTTGAAACTTTGTTTTAGTAGACACCCTACTGGCAGTAGCATTACAAACAGTCCAGCTCTCATGGCTAAGAGAACTAAACAGGTCAGATATTCTTTATCTAATTTAAAATGTAAACTATGTATATATGATATGTAGCTCATAGTTTAGACTTATCACCCACAGGAATTATTTGAAGATCCACTATGGTTGTTAATGAATTAAAATTGATTTTTTGCAACCCTACTTACAATTTGAGGGTGAAGGTTTTGAATGCTTATGTTTATGTTCTAAGAGAAGCTTGGGAACTAAATACAGTTTTAGAAAACTTTATTGAAATATAATTCACATGCCGTACAATTCACTCTTTTAAGTATACTCTCTGGCTTTCAGTACATTCACAGGGTTGTGCAGCTACCACCACAGCCAATTATAGAACATTTTCATCACCCTAAAGAGAAAGCCCACATCCCTAAGCTGTTAACCCCCCTAGTTCCTCCATCCTCCATAGCCTCAGGCAATCATTAATCTGTTTTCTGTCTCTATAGTTTTGCCTATTCTGGACATTTCATAAAAATGGAATTGTACAGTTTGTGGTCTTTTGTGACTGGCTTTTTTCACCTAGCATGTTTTTAAGGTTCATCAGTGTTGCAGAATGTATCAGTATTTCACGTATTTTTATTGCTGAATAATATTCCATTGTGTGGAATATTTTATTTATCCATTCATGTACATGTGGTTGGTTCTTTGTTTTTGGCTATTATGCATAGTAGTCCTGTAAACATTTGTGTACAAATGTTTGTGTGGTTATGTTTTCATTTCTTTGGGTATATGCCTAAGTAGAATTGCTGTGTCATGTAGTTACACTGTGTTTAACCTGAGAAATTGTCAAACTATTTTCCAAAGTGGGCATACCATTTAAAATTCCCACCAGCAGTGGGAATTTCACCACATTCTTGTTATCGTCTGTCTTTTTGGGTTTAGCCATCTAGTGCATACGAAGTGGTATCTCATTGTGATTTTAATTTTTCCTCATGGTTAGTATAAATATATTTTATACTGAATATTACATTATAAAGGGAGTTAACTTAGGACAACCTCGACATCTTGCTTTAATACTGTATTTGATTTAGGTATAAAGAGTTAAACTATGGTTAGGTGCAAGTTAAAATCAAACATCCTTTATATATATATACACATATGTATATACTGATATTTGGGGGGTCTCCAAAACATGGAAAATTTCAGAATGAAATTCTTAGTTCCGGTTTTACCAGTTCGAGTGCAGTCCCTCAAATCCTAGAGGTAACTTGAGGTGGTCTTTAATCTCATATAGTACACAGTTCTCTCAGTGTGTCTGAGGGGAATTTTTAAAAATATATGTACTGTTATCAGCTTAATAAAAGGCAAGTTTTTTAAAAAACTTGGGAGAATTTTGCTACTAAGTCTCTAGATTTCATTTGCCCCAGAATTTTCTTTCCAGGCACATCTCTCGGAAATAGAGCTCATAACAGTATGTTTATTTAGAACACATCCAGCAGAAGGGTCTGTAATGCAAGGCTGACAGTGTCAGTCTGACATGTGGAGGGCTCTGTAGTTTCTGAATGTCTGTAGAGTTCTATAAAGCTCAGCAGATTTGATGCCTTTTCTATCTTCCGCCTAAATCAGAATGAAAATCAGAAGTAGAAAATATACCTATCAAACTATTAGGTAGGGACGTCTGTGATCTTTCTCAGAATATGTTGCCTGCAAAGGAATAGGTGATTTAAAAGAATCTGTGATGGAATTAACACAGAAGGTAGATATAAATCTTGGGGAATAACTCAGCACTCAGAACATCTTAAACATTTTAGTTGGGAGAAGAGTGAAAAGGCTCTGACTTTTCAAGAATGATATTATAGAACTCTTAAGCTATGAATGGCTAAATCCCTTTCATTCATCAAACATTTGAGTGCCATATCTGTGAAGAGCACTTAATTACCCATTATATTATTATCACATGAATGATATCCATTTTTAAGGAATTTCTATTCTCTTGGGAGATGCATGCTTGCCAAAAAAATAGTTAAAACAGCATAAGGTGCTCCTATAAAAAGAACCATGTGGCACTAAGTAGGAAGCCATTCACAAAAGCAAAAATATGAAATGCTTGATTTCAGAGTCAAATTTTACATTAAATTCTTCTCTCCTTTTTGCTTTTCATTTTTCCTGTCATCCTAATAATTTTTAATGAATGTCATAATTTTTTATTTATTCTCTTTCTAGGAGATAAAAACAGCTCATAAGTTGGCGAGGAGATGTTACACAAATCCACCACAGTGGGCCAAGTGTCTCTTCAGTCACTGTTACAGTTTATGGTTTATTTGTCTCCCAGCCTATGTTAGAGTTTCTCATCCTAAGGTCAGAGCACTTCAGCAGGCATATGATGTGCTTATTAAGATGAGGAAAACAGATGTGGATCCTCTAGATGAGGCAAGTATAACACTGAGTTGTTACTAAGATAAATTCTATTTATATTTTTAAGAAAATTTAGGTCTCAGTTGCTTTCAGTAACCTCAGGTATTTTCATTAAACTGTTACCCGGTTTCATAGAGCTAATACCTATTGTTTATTTTTAAATACATTTATTTAAAAGTTATTGCTTTGAAATTCAACAAGGATTGACTTACTTGGACCAGATTATTTACCCTTGATAAATAGAAAAAATATTGATTATTTTATTCTTGAGATAACTTTACTAAGAAGCAAATAGGCTTTTAGTAAGTGGCTTTCCACTTAGGACCTGTGTCGTAGGTGGATTACACAACCTATCTGTGATTCAGATATTATGTATCTGAAGCTGGAGGTCTGAGTTGCTCAGCCTTGGCACTGTTGACATTTTGGCCCACATAATTATTTATTGTGAGGTCCTTTCCTATACATCTAGAATGTTTAGCAGTATCCTTGGCTCCACCCACTAGATGCCAGTAGCTCCATGTAATAGAAATGTCTGCAGTATAGTGATATTTAGTTCCTTTCCTCAGATGGTTAATTTCATGGTTAAATCTGTTAATGTACACATGTCTAGATGAGTACCTGATAGTCAGTGCTCAGTCAACAATGTGCTGAACCTCTTCAGGCTCAGAACCATCTTCAGAGATAGGCAGCGGTGTTATCCAACAGACAGCTGAAGAAACTGAGTTACTGATTTAGTTCTCCTCTTTATTGTTTTTCCCTTAAAAAATTATTTTTGTGTTAAAATAACTGTAAATGATATAAGAACCAGATTAGAATTTAAAATATAGTTGGAATAAAAATTCAGAGTAATGGGTATTTGGGAAGAAGGAGACAGCACAAGATTTGAAGAGAAATATAATTGAAGAAGGGCACGTGATAGAGTAATTTTTATGTTTAATTTTTTCCTCTTTTAAAATAAAAAAGATCTGAATCCAATAAAGCATGTACCTTATTAAGATTTAATAATGCTTGTAACCACACTAAACTTGTTTTTCTCAAAGTATTATCTGTATGTTATAAAAAACTTCAAATACAGAGTTACAGAACAAATACTAACATATCCATTCTCACATTTGATTACATATTCTCTCATCTGATGTTTATAAAACTGTTCGGAAATTAAAAGTGTTTGATCAGTATTAGTGTTTTGTACCTCATATGTTTTTAAAATTTTATTCTGATAGAGTTAGTTTTTGTATCTAAGATATATTTTAGGATATATTTCAACTTTGTGAAAGCATATCATATTTTTAAAGTGCTTTAAAATATGCTCCATGAGAGAGCTAGTATTAGTTGTTACTGCACTGTAAAGTCACAGCACATTACTTGGTTAAGTTTCTTTGGTAAGTTCATAAGACAAATTTCCTGAAAAGTTGTTTCCTCTGTATGTATGTGTTAAGGTTCTACAGTAGTTACAAGTAAGTAATTACATTTTCTTGTTTTCTAACATGCAGCAGATACGACTAGTAAGCTAAAAAATGTTTTTAGATTATTTTCCCAATAAACATTCTGATAGAAGGCTTAAAATTTGGAGGTTAATTTGTTGTATTCCTACTTATAACAAGTTATATTGACAGATTTGTAGTCACCTGAGATAATTACATCTCTACAACTGGAAGAAAGAAGTGTTTATTTTAAAACTTTAAGGATATATATTTGCTTGACATATTTGATGCATTTTATTTATTGATTACATATAGGATTGCACATTAAAATTTTTCACAATATTTTTATGTAATTATTTCCTTTGGTATTCCCAGCAACTCTTTGAGGCAATTATATATTATAATGTTACATTTTACAAAGAAAGAAAATTTGAAACTTAGATGAATGACACATATATAAGCCCACCTAGCAAGTAAGTGGTTTTGATTTTTAGGTTCATACTCCATTAGAAACCACTGTCTCATTCATATGCTTAATGTTTGTTTTAATTTGACAGCTTTGTGATCTGCATGTTATGTTTGTAAAACTTAAGACAGCTTAACTCAAATACCAGCCTAGGTACCTTGGCAAGGTTATCTGGAAAACCAGGCTCAGATGGACCGCTCTTCCTCCATATAGTCTCAGACCCCTCCATGTGATACTTGGGCTTTTCCTATGATAGCTTAGCACTCCAAGAGCATGTGTTTCAAGAGAGAGAAGTAGAAACTGACCTTTCTTAAGGCTTAAACCAGGAAACTGGTACAGTTGTCACTTCAGGCAAATCCTATTGGTCATGCAATCTCAGAGGCTTTCCCCTTCAATTCAAGGAGAAGGGACAGAGCCCTCTCAATGGGAGGAGTAGTAAAGAGTTTGTAGCCATCTTTTATCTACCATAGATATCCAAAAGGTATCATGTTGTAGGCAACAACATACTGCAATTAAAAAATTATACCCCTGACATTTTTACTGTTTCTTTAGTTTGGTGTCTGCCTCTTATACAAGTAAGCCTGGAAGTTTGAAGGAATACTTTGTCGACTTCAGAATAAATTTTTGAGAATGGTTTTAGGAAATCCAGATTAATCCCAATTTGACACAGAAAGTAAATTATTTCTTCATGACTCATAGAATCTTAGAGTCGAATAGAACTTGAAGATATTTTAGTAAAACTTCAACATAAAACCTGAGATGTTGGAAGTCTGTAACATATGGGACCTTGTCTGTGCTTGAGCTGGCTCTGTTAGAAAGTATGTTTTATGCTGAGTTCAGTTCCACCTCCTTATGGATTTTTTGGCATTGCAGAAGTTGTCAGTGAAGTGACAACACTTCAGATACTTGAAGAACTCTCTTGTGCCACATTCTTCTTAATCATGGCACGCGTCTTTTATATAGTAAGAGTTTTCTTTAACCTAGTCATTTGTGAAGTTGCTCTGATAATTTCTGAACTCTTCTGCTTCTGAATTAAACTCTTCATTTCTAGCTATATGTATGTGTATACACACACACACACACACACACACACACACGCATACACATCTTTATGATCCTCTGCTTCTTCACATCTCTTTCCTTCCTTCATCTCTTGAGTTAAATATGCTTTCTCAATTCTTTTTTCTCTTCCCTTTTAAGAGGCCACAACTTGGCTTTATGTTACTGCTCACAGTTGTTAAACAACCCTGTTATAAATAGAGACATTTTACAAATCCCAAGAAGAGTAGCTTTTTCTTTATATTTTCTTATTCTCAAATTAAGCTATAGTAGTTTTTGGCTGCTGTGTTCACTGCTCTTGTAAGCTGGCTAGCCTCTTTGCCAGGGATCCGTAAAATTACTGTCTCATTCTTCATGGTTTCTACTGTTGTCTTCCAAATGTGAGATTCTAAACTTTTAGGAGTTGCCAGTTGGATTGTCCTCTTATGATCAATTCTACCCCTCTTCACTAAACACATTTTCTCAGCAAAGCCTTTGCTAACAAGAGAAGACTCTACACATGGACATCACCAGATGGTCAACACCGAAATCAGATTGATTATGTTCTTTGCAGCCAGAGATGGAGAAGCTATGTACAGTCAACAAAAACAAGACTGGGAGCTGACTGTGGCTCAGATCATGAACTCCTTATTACCAAATTCAGACTTAAATTGAAGAAAGTAGGGAAAACCACTAGACCATTCAGGTATGACCTAAATCAAATCCCTTATGATTATACAGTGGAAGTGAGAAATAGATTTAAGGGCCTAGATCTGATAGAGTGCCTGCTGAACTATGGAATGAGGTTCATGACATTGTACAGGAGACAGGGAACAAGACCATCCCCATGGAAAAGAAATGCAAAAAAGCAAAATGGCTGTCTGGGGAAGCCTTATAAATAGCTGTGAAAAGAAGAGACGTGAAAAGCAAAGGAGAAGAGGAAAGATATAAGCATCTGAATGCAGAGTTCCAAAGAATGGCAAGAAGAGATAAGAAAGCCTTCCTCCGTGATCAATGCAAAGAAATAGAGGAAAACAGAATGGGAAGACTAGAGATCTCTTCAAGAAAATTAGAGATACCAAGGGAACATTTCATGCAAAGATGGGCTTGATAAAGGACAGAAATGGTATGGACCTAACAGGAGCAGAAGATATTACGAAGAGATGGCAAGAATACACAGAAGAAATACACAGAAGAACTGTACAAAAAAGATCTTCACGACCCAGATAATCACGATGGTGTGATCACTGACCTAGAGCCAAACATCCTGGAATGTGAAGTCAAGTGGGCCTTAGGAAGCATCACTACGAACAAAGCTAGTGGAGGTGATGGAATTCCAGTTGAGCTATTCCAAATCCTGAAAGATGATGCTGTGAAAGTGCTGCACTCAGTATGCCAGCAAATTTGAAAAACTCAGCAATGGCCACAGGACTGGAAAAGGTCAGTTTTCATTCCAATCCCAAAGAAAGGCAATGCCAAAGAATGCTCAAACTACTGCCCAATTGCACTCATCTCACATGCTAGTAAAGTAATGCTCAAAATTCTCCAAGCCAGGCTTCAGCAATACGTGAACCATGAGCTTCCTGATCTTCAAGCTGGTTTTAGAAAAGGCAGAGGAACCAGAGATCAAATTGCTAACATCCGCTGGATCATGGAAAAAGCAAGAGAGTTCCAGAAAAACATCTATTTCTGCCTTATTGTCTATGCCAAAGCCTTTGACTGTGTGGATCACAATAAACTGTGGAAAATTCTCAAAGAGATGAGAATACCAGACCACCTGACCTGCCTCTTGAAAAACCTGTATGCAGGTCAGGAAGCAACAGTTAGAACTGGACGTGGAACAACAGACTGGTTCCAAATAGGAAAAGGAGTACTTCAAGG
>NW_011494948.1:13653294-13662794 GCF_000754665.1 Bison bison bison
GTGCCGAAGAATTGATGCTTTTGAACTGTGGTGTTGGAGAAGACTCTTGAGAGTCCCTTGGACTGCAGGGAGATCCAACGAGTCCATTCTGAAGGAGATCAGCCCTGGGATTTCTTTGGAAGGAATGATGCTAAAGCTGAAACTCCAGTACTTTGGCCACCTCATGCGAAGAGTTGACTCATTGGAAAAGACTCTGATGCTGGGAGGGATTGGGGGCAGGAGGAGAAGGGGACGACAGAGGATGAGACGGCTGGATGGCATCACTGACCGATGGTCGTGAGTCTGAGTGAACTCCAGGAGTTGGTGATGGACAGGGAGGCCTGGTGTGCTGCGACTCATGGGGTTGCAAAGAGTCGGACGTGACCGTGCAACTGAACTGAACTGATGTGTTTTCAACTTTCTTCTTTTTTTAAGACCTGGGTCTATAGAATTCTTTTTGTTATATAGGCATCCTAGAGATGCTGCTTTTAATTCCTTTAGCATAAAATATAAAACATGATTTAGGAGAGAGTCATTTTAATCATGTGTGATTTTAAAATGGTCCGGAATGTGGTACGTGGCTTGGCACAGTTTAGGCACCCGCTTAAAAATACTGTGCAAATGAATTCCTTCTCATATTATGGAAAATAATAGTGGTCTCTTTGTGTAAATTTTGTTACTGAAACCAATGTTATGTGTGCCCATAGGTCTTATATGGAGAAGTTAATAGTGCTGGTACTTCCATTAATGAATAGGTTTTTAGAATAGTTTACCGAGACTCTCAAACCAGAACAAAGGACAAAAGAGTAATAACTATTGCTTGATAACTTTGACAGGAATTGAGTGAAGTCATTTAAAAACCTTTACAAGGCACAGACTAATATGCTAATGCTCTGATGTTATTTTTTTTAGGTGTGCTATCGAGTAGTGATGCAACTTTGTGGACTTTGGGGTCATCCTGTTTTAGCAGTGAGAGTTTTATTTGAAATGAAAACTGCTAAAATAAAGCCAAATGCTATTACTTATGGCTATTATAATAAGGTAAGTAGGATTGACATTAGGCAATATATGCTGTTTATTAAGACTGATAAATTTCTACACATTTTATTATTTAGAAAACTTAGAGGTTTGGGGGTAGAATTCCTTTTGTATATATTATATGTGTGTGCATTTAAAAATTTAATATTCCTAATAATCATTATTTTAACCGTTATTTTACCTTTAGGTAGTTTTGGAGAGCCCGTGGCCTAGCAGTACCCGCAGTGGTATCTTCTTGTGGACGAAGGTACGGAATGTGGTACGTGGCTTGGCACAGTTTAGGCAGCCGCTTAAAAATACCGTGCAAAAGTCACAGGTCTCCTCAATATCAGGTAATACATGTGATTGGAAAGATAACTTTCTTGCTGAACCATAAGTTTTATAGGCATATGAATTTTTAATTATATGAGGCAGAAAATAGAGGTGAATTCTAGTTGATATTTTCATATACTACTAAAGATAGAGGTTGCTTTAGCCCCAAATTATTTTCTTCTCTCACAGATTTAGAAAGTATTCTGCAACTTTAAAAGAACTGTGAGTCACTCATGTTTAGTTTCAGAGATTACCAGTGCATGAGTTACTGAATTGCTGTTGTGCTTGTCTTCAGCTCCCCAGAATGCCACAGGTGGAAGTGATGGGGACACGGTGAGCCACAGTAGCGTGGATAGTTCTAATGATGCTAACAGTGGGGAGCACACAGTCTTCGTCAGAGATTTAATCAGGCTTGATTTCACTGACAATCACTCTAGCACAGGTACTAAAATCTGGATTCACTAACCCTTCACTTAACTCTCACGTTAAGTCTTCCATTTTTCAAAAAAGTTTTTACCTTCCTCTTTCAAGCTCGTGCGGTACGAGTACCTTAAAAATACCATGTATAAATAAGGGGAGAAGGTAGACCTCTGGCTGCAGACCATGTCTCTTTATTTCCTGTAGTATAAAATTAACTTCGGAGTGCTGTACAAAAGGCTCTCAATGGTACTTTGTGTTTGTTCTCATTAATTTGTGCAAGTATATGCTATAATTGGTAGGAATTATATAATAGGCCTTTTGTTTTAAGTATTGTGAGCTGAGAAAGTTGACTGATAGTAATGCAAATTGCAAGTCCTTTTTTCATTAAGTGGATAATAGTTATTAAATATTTGAATTATGAATATTAAAAAGGAATGAAAAGAAGTCACACACCATGAGAAAAAAGTATTCTTTGCTTGGTCATTACCTTAAATGACACTTTTTAAAATCTGCAAAACTGCTGAAGTTTTGTAGTTTTACATACAAAGCCATGGGCATTCAAAGCTCTATCCTCTGAAGTTAGAAATAAGCTTAATTAAAGTAGCATATTTTACATGTGTGTTGCACATCCTTCTTGTGTTTTTTCTTTTTGTTGTTAATTAGTATCTCAAGCTTTTCTTTATAAAGAACTCTGAGTCTTAATTCCTGTGCTTCATCTGATGAACTTGTCTCAATGACTGAAGTTTCCTTTTCTCTGCTCTTTGTTGCTCTGCTTTATGCTCTGTGCTGTTTCTGGGTGCTGCATTTGTCCTTGGCTGTTATGGTGTGGGGTGCAGACAGACTTGTATGACGTGAAGCTATGGATACACGTGTGCATTAATTCTACCCTTGAATGTTAACCACTTCAGGTAATTTCCCATTTATTAGGTTAAACTTTGCTGACATGCATGGGTGGGGGAAAGGCCTTTGGTTTTAAGTACCTTTACAAGTAGAAAACAATTTCAGTTTTCTTGGCTTTTTCTTCTGTATAATCATATATGTACTACTGAAAATGCCCAAGTAACTTTATGATTAACTTGCAAAGCATATTTGTTATCTTACTTGAAAATATGCTATGCCTGTCTACAATTCTTATTTTGAGGGTGATTTGTAGTATCATTGTGTCAAATAGTTTTATGGGCATTAAAGATTTCAGTATTCTAGCTGTTGAGGTAGGTTTTGGTTGCTAAAACTAATCTGCTGATTCTTGTGCTAGAAACTACCCCCATGATTACAGAAGCAGGTATAAGTTGGTGAAAATCAACATAAAACTATAAGTTACAATCCTGTTTGTAAATTAAATTTCTTTCAACATGTAGGAATTTTCACTAGACTTTAATTTGAAAACACCTTATTTTATTTTCTCGTATATTTTTTCCTAGTACTTACAGAATAAACTGATTTCATTTGTGAAAAACCAAGAAAATAATTTGTGGTATGAAAACATTTTACCACTTACAATAATAATTATTATTATAGTAAGCACTCTCCTTCTCTCTCTAGATTATTAAGTTGGTCTCCTTTAAGGGGAAAAAAAAGATCTAGTAATACTGGGAAACTGAATGAAGATTCTGTATTCCCCAGTTGGGGAAGAAACTTCAGATCCCTATTTCATATATTTCTTTTCAGTTACATTTCAAATGACTGAAGCTCTAGTATTGAATTTACCATGATTATGTCTCTGTAGAGTTTCTGGTGATGTCATCTGATACTTTTGGAAACCGCCAGCCCAGATGCTTAAGTTACTCTTTTCATGAAGTATTATCTCATAGAATCTTTCCATTTGGTACCTGATACTGAGTCAGTTAGCTTATTGAAGGCATATCTGAGTTTAATCAGTTTACTCAGTTCCCAGTCCAGTGTCCGTTTCATGGCACCATAATGTTTTACCAGACTTTCTGAGGGCCAATAAGAAAATGACTGAACGTAGTCATTCTTAATAGCAGTATTTTTCATAAAATTTTTTTTAAAAATTGAAGTACAGTAGACTTATAATATTGTGTTAATTTCAGATGTACAACGATTTAGTTATATATATATATATATATATATTCTTTTTCAGATTCTTTTCCCTTATAGGTTATTAAAAAATATTGAGCATAGTTCCCTGTGCTATTCAGTGGGTCCTTGTTGGTGATCTAAATAGCAAGTTTTTTGTTTGATTGTTTTGTTATTGGCAAACCCATAGTTTCAATGGCACTTTAAAGAGCGACAGAAAGTGAAAAAAATAAAAAAATAAAAAGTTGTAGACAGTGGAAGTCACTATATTTTTTGTTTTATGTGTTTTTCATTGACATCCTTGATAATGTTTCCCTAGGAACTTGCCTTTATTTCCTGAAATTTATTTCCTTAAAATGATGGAACATTGAAGCCAAAGTAGACTTTTAAAAAACTATTTTGAAATCATTTTAAGCTTATTAAATGTTTCAAGAGTACTACCAAAAACTCTTGAATAACTTTTATCTAGCTTCATTCACTTTTAGGTTAACACATTTATCATTTTCTTTCTATATGCATACACACATTTTTCCCCATTATGTGAGAGCAGATTGCATACATCTTGCCCTCTTACCTCTTAATATTGCAGTAGTGTTTGCTCTGACAGGACTGCAGTGTGGTTTACTGACTCAGGGAAACATTGTATACCACTTTAATGTAGAGTTGTTATCCCAGTGTGGTCAGTTGTAACCTCCTTTATGGTACTTAACTCCTTCTCTTTAGTCACCTTCAACCAGCATAGTTCCTCACTGTTTCTTTGTCTTTCATGACCTTGACCTTTTTGAAGAGTAAATCAAGTTATTTTGTGAAACGCTGCCAAATTTGAGTTTGTTTGATGTTTGCCTGTGGTTAAATTAGATTATGCACCCATGGCTCTTCTACAGAAATACAGAAATGCTGTTACAGCCTTCTGAGACGGTCACATCTCAGAGGCCACAGTTCTGTCTGTTCCTCGTTGGTGGTGTTGATTTTGGTTACTTGGTGTCAGCGTTTGGTTTCTGTTAGTTACTATTAGCCCTCCTGCAGATAATAAGCCACTTGTGAAGAGATACTCTGAGACTATGCAAGAATATCTGCTTTTTCATTACACTTCCCCTTTTAAGTTTAGCATCCATTGATGATTCTTGCCTGGACCAGTCTTTACTGCTGTGATGGTTGTAAGGTGGTGGATGTCCTTTAGAAATGTCCTCTCGTGTCTTTGAGCACTTGCTTTCTTACATAACAAAGTGTTCCTAGCTCATTCTTGTACCTTCCCTGCCTGAGCTCTGGAATCAGCCATTTCTTCAAGGATCTCAGCTTCCTTTTAATGGGCAATAGATTTTAGAAACCAAGATCTGGGCCCTAGATATGCTTACTCCCTCCAGGGTGGTGGTCTAGACTTTTTCAGCAGAGCTAGAAAATTTTTTATATTATTTTAGAAATACTTCTAATTCCAACTCAGTTACACAAGTTTTTCTTTGCCTTTCTGCATGTCATTTTTTTTTTCTTTTGTAAAAAATCTCTCTTCTTCCATAGTAAGAATCTTTGTTCCCAACATCATCACATTTACTCAATTGCTCAGTCTTCCGGTACACATAATATTGTTTCAGCACTGCTACACACATTTCCCTGTGAGGAACAAACTGAAGGAGTTCAGAATTTGACTAGTATCCCTCAGGCTTAGGGTGTATACTCAAAATAATGTATTAGAAGTTACTTGGATTAGTCCTCTCCCATCCTTTAAGTGTGGTTATGTTGCACATAAACAATTGATTTCTTTTGTTTCTGTGCACATTCAGTTTTAGTTGCACCCCCACCCACAGTTTTGCTGATTTAATTTTTGAATATGTAGAAATTATGTTTCCAAAAATAAAAAAGCAATATGATAACCGTAGTTAGAGCAGTTTCCTCTCTATCCCTTCCATCCTGTTTTCCCCTCACCTTTTGTTGGTGACCAGTTTTATTGTTTTATGGTTTATTATTCTTGGATTTCTTTTTGCAGAAGTAAGCAGGTGTATGTTTTATTTCCACTTCTGTCTTAACACAAAAGGTAGCATTTTATAAATACACTCCAAAAGAAACTTTCAAAGCATCCAAATCTACTAATTTATACATGAGGAAATTAAGATGCATTGCTTTCAAGTATGTAATGGTTTTTAGTTTTGAAATTCCTTTCTGCTGTTCTTTGCTTCTTATCTTTGTTGTAAAATGTTTTGTGTGCTTTGTGAGCTTTCGTCTCTTCTTTCTTTTTAGAAGTTGAATTGCATAAGTTGGTGGAATTTCCTTTTGACGTTTTATAGTTGGACTATAAATATATGAAAACATATGTCAGCCTTTATTCTTTTTAACAGGTGGTCAGTCTGACCAAGGCTATGGGTCTAAGGATGAACTTTTAAAGGATGATGCAGAAATTCACGTGCCTGAAGAACGAGTATCAGGAGACTTAATAACTAAAACAGAAGGTTAAGTACTGATATTTACTTAGCTTTACTTAGTGAGTTACCTCTATTATTTAAAAGTCTTATTTGATAATTTTGGTGATAATGTTCAGAATATTATGTACTGTTATCTATGGGTTTCCCAGGTGGTGCTAGTGGTAAAGAACCTGCCTGCCAACGCAGGAGACCAAGAGAAGCACATTCGATCTCTGGGTCAGGAAGATCCCCTGGGAGAAGGGCATGGCAACCCATTCCAATATTCTTGCCTGGAGAATTGCATGGACAAAGGACCCTGGCGGGCTGCAGTCCATAGGGTTGCACTGAGTTGGACACGACTGAAATGACTTAGCACAAACTCTCTGTCATATATGATAGATTTTTGGTAGTCTCTGAATTTTAGAATTTAAAAGATTTTTAGAGACTCTGTAGGTCAGCCCTCAGTTTTGTAGGAAAGTGCAACCCATCGTGGTATTCATTTGCCAGTGTAAAGTAACTATTTCGTGACAGAACCAGGACTAAACTTTGAGTCATCAAACTTGTATTCCAGTGTACCTTTTATTTTAAAATGCTCTTTCACTAGAAGTCCTTCAGTTATCTAAGTTGACATTTTTCATTTGTAAGTTCCAATATAGTCTGTAGTTTTTCTTCTTTTAGGGTACTCACTGAGATAGAAATGTTTTCTAGTAATCACTTTAAGAAA
Source organism: Bison bison bison (assembly GCF_000754665.1). Lineage (NCBI taxonomy): Eukaryota > Metazoa > Chordata > Mammalia > Artiodactyla > Bovidae > Bison > Bison bison. Next base: position 13,660,198 of record NW_011494948.1, read on the forward strand.
ATATGGAGGACTGTTTGGCTTTATGATAACACGATGTTCTTCTTGTCCTCTTACACGAAAGTTCCCTTTCTTTAATGGTGTCACTTATTTTATGCTCCAGAATTATACAGAAGCAAGCCCCTCTCCTGCTTGAGAAGTGATGAGGAATGTGACAAAAGGCCAGTCTTAATTGATTCACTCAGGAATGCTCAAGTTAGAATTATGAATGCTAAAATAAAGCATTTATTTCAGTCAATACTGGCAACATTTATGGCATAAAATAAATCAGAATAAATCAGTAATAAAATAATCATGTATTCATCTCCACATAGAAAAAAATGTCCATAAGATATATTTAAAAGTACTGTTTCTGTTCAGTACTGGTGAAAATAGGAATGATAATGTCCAAATATTTTTTCCCAGAGGTGTGCAATGTCTCTGCTGTTGTGGCCAAACATTCTCAACCTAGTGCAGAGCCCCAGAGTCCCGCTGAACCTCCTGCGTGGGGCAGCAGTATTGTGAAAGTTCCATCTGGTATATTTGATATCAACGGCAGAAAAAGTAGCACTGGTAAGTGTTTGCATTTAAGTTATTAAGTAATTTTCTTTTAATTAATTTATTATCTTTTTGCTGCACTGGGTCTTTGTTGCTACATGCAGACTTTCTCTAGTTGTGGCGAGCTGGACACTACTCTCTGGTTGTACGCAGGCTTCTTATTGTTGCAGCTTCTCTTGCTGCTAAGAGCAGGCTCTAGGATGCGGGCCTCAGTGGTTGCAGCACATGGGTTCAGTAGTTGCACCTCCTGGGCTCTAAAGTGTGGGCTCAGTAGTTGCAGTACCTGGACTTAGTTGCCCCTCGGCATGTGGGATCTTCCCGGACCAGGTATCGAACCCATGTCTCCTGCATTGCAAGGCAGATTCTTAACCACTGAACCACCAGGGAAGTCCAGCACTTTTGTTATTAAGTGTTTAAAACATACTTCTGTAGGTCCATGTGTGTCTTTAGTGACATTATAAATTGCTAGCTTAATTATAATGAACATGCTCAAGGGTCAAAAGTAATAAGCTGAATCCTATAAATGGGCTAAAGAAGAAATTAAAATAGTTATTTAAAAATACTTCATTTTTAAAAAGAAGAGTATTAAATGTGTTTAGATGTTATTTGGAAACCTTTTTTTAAAAAATAAGACTGCATTCATGTATTGTGTAATTTTTTAAATTTTTCTTCATTTATGGCTGCACTGGGTCTTCATTGCCGTGTGCAGCCTTTCTCCAGTTGTGGTGAGCCGAAGCTGCTCTCCACTTGTGATGTGTGGGCATCTTCTTGTAGCAGCTTCTCTTGTTGCAGAGTCTTCTGTAGGACTCATAGGCTTTCAAACACGGGTTCAGTAGTGATGCATGAATTTGGTTGCTCTGCAGTATGTGGGATCTTCTCAGACCAGATATCAAATCTGTTCTCCTGCTTTGGCAGGTGAATTCTTAACCCTGGACTACCGGGGAAGTCCTGGAATACTTTTCTTACTGTTGTGCCTGTTCTGAGTTCTGTCCTCCTTTCTTATGGTTGATAATGAGAGACGAACTGTAGGATAGGCCTCATACTTATCCTGAACACAGAGGCAATTATGTGGTCAGATTCCAAAGGGCTTGTGTGTAGCAGGGTAATTCCTATACCTGAAAGGATACAGAAGAAAAAGATTCATATCACTTAGATTCTACACAAAAATACCAGCGGGTTTTTAATTTTTGTCCAATTATTATAGGTACCCTGAGCAACTTCTTATTTATGATTAAGTCATACAGTCACAGTGTTAGTTGCTTAGTTGTGTCCAACTCTTTGCAATCACATGGACTGTAGCCCACCAGGCTCCTCTGTCCCTGGAGTTCTCCAGGAAAGAGTATTAGAGTTGGTTGCCACTCCGTTCTCCAGGGGATCAGTATTTGTAATAAGTAACTCTATGGCATGTAACTCCCATAAATTTACTACTTTCAATTATGTTGTGGCCCTCCCAAATACCCGTAAGACAAACATTTAAGTGTATGATTTTAAAAGACAATGAGATTGGCCTGTGTTATTTGCACTTGGCACCCCACTCCAGTATTCTTGCCTGGAAAATCCCATGGACGGAGGAGCCTGGTAGACTGCAGTCCATGGGTCGCTAGGAGTCGGACATGACTGAGCGACTTCACTTTCACTTTTCACTTTCATGCATTGGAGAAGGAAATGGCAGGCCACTCCAGTGTTCTTGCCTGGAGAATCCCAGGGACGGGGAGCCTGGTAGGCTGCCATCTATGAGATCGCACAGAGTTGGACACGACTAAAGTGACTTAGCAGCAGCAGCAGCAGCATAGTAGCTACAGTTCATTTCCCTAAGTCAATTGTCTTATCTGTAAGTATATCTGTTTGTGACTTCATAGAAGTTAATTTGCTTAGCTTTTTAACGTGGAAATACTTCTCATTCCTAAAGTTTTGTTTTTTTTTTTTTTATTGTGATTCCAATTTCCTTTATTTTGCAGGGGGTGAGGGTTTTTGTTCAAGAGGTGGAGCTAAATGTGTTTTTGAAAAAGTAACTGATATATCCTTAATCCTATTTTCCCAGCGTATTGATAGCAGATTAAAAA
>NW_011494948.1:13662894-13669995 GCF_000754665.1 Bison bison bison
AAAAGAAAAAGGAGGGCAGAGTTTTCATCATCAAATGTTTAGAATCTTCTCAGAATATTGAAATGGACATAGTTCGGGGACTGGTGTGTTTTTTTTCTCTTTTTATTGATCTTATTTCCATGTTACATTTTGATGTAGAAAAAGAGTTATTCTATTAAGAAAGGAGGAAATGGAATGAGGCTTTTGCCAGTATGTCAAACATTTTAATTTATTTTAAATATGTCAAACATTTTAACATATTTTAAGTCAAAATCAATTTAAAATTGAACAAAATGTGCCTCTAAACTCCTAGAAATAAGAACCAGTAAATTTGCAAATATCTTTTCTAAAATATTGGTAAAAGTTTTTTGAAGTAGGTACAAACTTCAGAGTTACAAAACAGGCTGATTTAATTCCCCTAAAAGCTTTAAAAAATATCTCTAAATGCTTATTATTAGTCCTCTTTAGTTGGTTGATTATGATTATTAGATACCAATTTGCAATATTAAAAAGAATCTTTAAATCAATTTGAAAGATGAAAAAAAAAGACTTTATCAAAAACAACTTTTGCCCCAAACTCTAAGGTTTTTAAAAAACCAATGAGAATCCTAAATATGAATGCTTAGACTTAAGTTCTGCTAATCCCAGTGAGTCAGTGGTAAAGAATCCATGTGCAATGCAGGAGACCCTGGTTTGATCCCTGGGTGGGGAAGATCCCCTGGAGGAGGGCATGCTGCCTAGAGAATCCCATGAACAGAAGAGCCTGGTGGGGCTACAGTTCATAGGGTCGCACATGACTGAAGCGACTCAGCATGCACGCAGTGATGCAACTAGAGATAGTTTTTGGTTTTGGCGTGGAAAAAATTGCATGGTAGCAAGGAGTTAATGACTGCCTGCATCTCCTAAAAGCTGGGGGAGGTTCCTATAGACACTTGATGAAACATGATTGATCTCTGTGAAGGCTGGGATTATGTCTGTTTTATTCTCCATTGTATTAGCACTTCATGTAGTGGGTGCTAGTAGGCATTCAGATACTTGTTGAAGGAATAAACTTAACAGAAAAAATTTTGGCTATTCAGATTTTATTAGGCTTCTTATCATTTGCTGATTCTAAGCACTCCATTCTAGATCTTTTTATTCAGTACTTTGGAGAAGTAAGACTTTGGCTATAGCAAATACATAATCTATGACTATGAATTTGCTTTGTGCAAAGTAGATTTCTGGTAAATACTTGTTGAATTAGATAGAAGATATTATTGAATTAGATAGAAGAGATTATTTCTTTTTCTGTCTGTTTAGCTGCTAAATCGTGTCTAACTCTGTGACCCCATGGACTGTGGTGTGCCAAGCTTCCCTGTCCTTCACTGTCTCCTGGAATTTACTCAGACTCAAGTCCATTGAGTCGGTGATGCCATCTAATCATCTCACCCTCTATCACCCCTTCCTTCTCCTGCCCTCAGTCTCTCCCAGCATCAGGATCTTTTCCAGTCAGTCAGCTCTTCTCATCAGGTAGCCAAAGTATTGGAGCTTCAGCTTCAGCCTCAGTCCTTCCAATGAATATTCAGGGTAGATTTCTTTGCTATCCAAGGGATTCTCAAGAGAATTCTCCAGCACCACAATTAGAAAGCATCAATTCCTTGGCATTCAGCCTTCCTTATGGTTCATCTCTCATATCTGTACATGACTACTGGAAATAGTTTGCTTTGATTATATGGCTTTGACTATATGGATCTTTGTTGGCAAAGTGATGTCTCTGCTTTTTAATATGCTGTCTAGGTTTGTCATAGCTTTTCTTCCAAAGAGCAGACGTTTTTTAATTTTGTGGCTGCAGTCACCATCCGCAGTGATTTTGGAGCCCAAGAAAATAAAGTCTGTCACTATTTCCATTGTTTCTCCATCTATTTGCCATGAAATGATGGGACCAGATGCCGTAATCTTTGTTTTTGAATGTTGAGTTTTAAGCCAGCTTTTTCACTCTCCTCTTTCATCCTCATTAAGAGGCGCTTTAGTTCCTCTTCACTTTCTGCCATTCAAGTGGTATCATCTGCATACCTAAAGTTGTTGGTATTTCTCCTGGCAGTCTTGATTCCAGCTTGTGATTCATCCATCCTGGCATTTCGCATGATGTACTTTGCATGTAAGTTAAATAAGCAGGGTGACAATATACAGCCTTGATGTACTCCTTTCCCAACTTTGAACCATTCCTTTGTTCCATGTCTGATTCTAACAGTTGATTCTTGACCTGCATACAGCTCTGCTGTTTCTTTTTAGGTCTGCTATTTAACACAATGTATTTCTTAAGTTGAATGTAAAACTCTTAAAATATAAAACATGTTTATAGATTATATTTATTAATAGGTATGATATCTGTCAGTGAACAGTACAGGTTTATACAGTATATATTGCATGATCTTTTCTTAAAATGTGTATGTATATGCATAGAGGATACAAGACATACTAGACATTAAAATGTTCTTAAGACACAGGGTTAAGCAGTGTTTTGGGACTTTTTCTGTATACCATCTAACCCTTCTGAATCTTTTACTCTGTCTCACTTTCAAAAATCAGAAAAAACCATTTTTTTAATAAAAGTTATATCAGAAAATAGATGTATTTTTAAAATTGTACTTTCTCTTTTTAGGTAGTACATCAAGTGTATTATTTTCTAGTCAAGATCCAGTTGAAGATGCTGTCTTTGGTGAAGTTATTAATCTCAAGAAGAATGGTGACAGAGGAGAAAAAAGACAAAAGCATTTTCCAGAGAGAAGCTGTAGTTTTAGTTCTGAAAGTCGAGCAGGAATGTTACTTAAGAAGAGCAGTTTGGATTTGAATTCAAGTGAAGTAGCTATCATGATGGGAGCAGACGCCAAGATTCTCACAGCACTGACAAGTCCTAAGGCTTCTCCACTCCATAATGCAAGAGCCCACAGCTTTGGGAGTATTAGCTGCCATCCCTCTGACACTAGGACTCGCGCGTCTGAAAGCACTTGGGATTCGGAGCACCGACTGTCGGTGTTAGAGATGCTTGAGGAGAGCCAAGAGTTGATCGAGCCTGGGGTTGATGAAAATGTAGCTAAAGCTGCTATGACAAAGGACACATGTGACAGTCTACAAAACGATAGTAATCAGTCCAGAGACTCGAAAGCAGGTTCCAGAGATCTAGCAAATAAGAGAAATAGCTTGTATGGTGTTGCTAAAGCTGTTGAGAGGGAAGATGTTGAAACTGGACTAGATCCTTTGTCTCTTTTAGCCACTGAATGTATAGGAGAAAAAACTGATTCAGAAGAGAAGCTGTTTTCTCCAGTTATTGCACGTAATCTGGCTGATGAAATTGAAAGCTATATGAATCTAAAGAGTCCCTTAGGTAGCAAGTCTCCTAGTATGGAACTCCATGGAGAGGGAAGCAGAGAGTCTGGTGCTACCAGTACATTTATTCACTCTTTAGAGAGGAGATCAAGCCTACCTTTAGATCATGGTCCACCAGCACAGGAGAGTCCTGGAAGTGAAAAGGGCTCCCCTGCAGTGTCCAGGTCTAAAACTTCTACGGGGCATCTCAAGCAACAGACTCCCTCCAGAAGTCCTAAGGAACGTTCAACTTCTTTATCAGCACTGGTCCGTTCTTCACCACACGGCTCATTGGGTTCTGTGGTAAATTCTTTGTCAGGGCTAAAGCTGGACAATATCCTCTCAGGACCCAAGATGGATGTGCTAAAATCTGGTATGAAACAAGCAGCAACAGTAGCCAGTAAGATGTGGGTGGCTGTAGCGTCTGCCTACAACTACTCGGATGACGAGGTGAGAGTGTTGTATGTGTGTCATCTGCCTGATGTTGCAATGTTTAGAGTATTTTTTTAATATATGAATTAACTATTTAGATTTTTCTGGTAATTTTGTTTTTTAATATCTTAAAACATGCATATCCCACTTCTTTCTTGAAATGACTTAAGTATACTTGTAAGGAATTTAATAATGAAGAAATAGAATATCAGGACTAATTTATAATTCCACAGCTCAGTCTAAACTAACACATTGTCTATTTAGTTGAAAGAATTAATGATTAATGTTTGATCTAATAATAATGCCATGTTGTATTTGCATATCACTTCACTTTTTTCAAATGGAGGATAATTGCTTTATAATGTTGTGGTGGTCTCTTGTGTGCATCATTGTGAGTCATTGTGTTTTTTTATATATATATTTGGGCTTCCCTGATAACTCAATTGGCAAAGAATCTGCCTGCAATGCAGGAGAGCCCAGTTCGATTCCTGGGTTGGGAAGATCCACTGGAGGAGGGATAGGCTACCCACTCCAGTATTCTTGGGCTTCCTTTATGGCTCAGCTGGTAGACAACCGCCTGCAATGCAGAAGACCTGGGTTCGATCCCTGGGTTGGGAAGATCTCCTGAAGAAGGGAAAGGCTACCCACTCCAGTCTTCTGGCCTGGAGAATTCCCTGGACTACATGCAGTCCATGGGGTTGCAAAGAGTTGGACATGACTGAGTGACTTTCACTTCAAATATATATGTGTATGTATATATATAGCTAGCAAGAAGCTGCTAGATGACACAGGGATCCCAGCCTGGCAATTTAGGACAACCTAGAAGTGTGGACGGGAGTGGGGGGAGGGTCAAGATGAATGGGATATATATTTAGTTACATATACTATATATAAGTTATATATATAATTATATAATTTATATAAAATATGCATGTTATATATTTATATATAAATTTTACATATTTATATATTATATATATATCTCCCTTCCATCTTGAGCCTCCCCCAGCTCTCCGCCACACCTCTGGGTTGTCACAGAGTTCCAGGCCAGCTCCCTATGTCATTTAGCAGCTTCCGGCTAGTTACACTTTACACGTGAGAGTGTATATATGTCAGTGCTACTTTCTCAATTTGTCCTACCCTCTCCTTCCCCCACTGTGTCCACCAGTCTGTTCTACATATGTCACTTCATTTTTTAAATAACTTTAACCTCTCTTATTTCTTTAAGATACATAAGTCACTCTACAACTCAATTTATAGATTTCATACTGCATAAGTAAAGCTGCTAACTTTTTGTTGAAGTTGATTTTACAATACTGTATTAGTTGATTTTATAATACTGTATTAGTTTTAAGTGTACAGCATAGTACACATTATATTCTGTTATAGGTTATTGCAAGATATTGGATATATTTCTGTTATAGATAGTAAATTCTTTTTGTTGTTTTTCTTTTTTTCTTTAATATCAATGTATTTATTTTAATTGGAGGCTAATTACTTTACAATATTGTATTGGTTTTGCCATACATCAACATGAATCCACATGGGTGTACATGTGTTCCCCAACCTGAACCCCCCCTCCCTCCTCCCTCCCCGTACCATCCGTCTGGGTCATCCTAGTGCACCAGCCCCAAGCATCCTGTATCATGCATCAAGCCTGTACTGGCGATTCATTTCACATATGATACTATACATGTTTCAATGCCATTCTCCCAAATCATCCCACCCTCGCCCTCTCCCACAAAGTCCAAAAGACTGTTGTATACATCTGTGTCTCTTTTGCTGTCTCGCATACAGGGTTATCATTATCATCTTTCTAAATTCCATATATATGTGTTAGTATACTGTATTGGTGTTTTTCTTTCTGGCTTACTTCACTCTGTATAATAGGCTCCAGTTTCATCCCCCTCATTAGAACTGATTCCAAAGTATTCTTTTTAATGGCTGAGTAATACTCCATTGTGTATATGTACCACAGCTTTCTTACCCATTCATCTGCTAATGGACATCTAGGTTGCTTCCATGTCCTGGCTATTATAAACAGTGCTGTGATGAACATTGGGGTACACGTGTCTCTTTCAATTTTTGCATACATTGTAGACTATTACATTTTTTTATAGTGAAGGTATCATAACACATTTACAGGAGACTTGGAAAATTATAAAAGTTATATATAGTTATATATAGTTCCACTGTATAATACAATTATTTTTAGGTAGATAAATTAAGATTTTTATATGGAGTTTCAGTATCAAACTTTCAAAAATTAATAGAATGAATAGGAAAGTAGAAGGGAAGAGTAGACCTGAAAAGCACTATGAACCAAATGAGATAATTAAGATTTCTACAGTTTTCACACAACAGGATACAAATTCTGTTCAAATTTCCATAGACTGTAAACCAGAAGACCCTGGAACATATCTAGCAACATAAAACAAGGTGCAAACATTTCATGGTCTAATGTTATTGAAGTCATACAGAGTCTGTTCTCTTTGAGTTCAGTCGCTTAGTCGTGTCCGACTCTTTGTGACCCCATGAACCTCAGCATGCCAGGCCTCCCTGTCTATCCCCAGTTCCTGAACCGCACCCAAACCCATGTCCATTGAGTCGATGATACCATCCAGCCATCTCATACTCTGTTGTCCCCTTCTCCTCCTGCCTTCAGGTTTTCCCAGAATCAGGGTCTTTTCAAATGAGTCAGCTCTTCACATCAGGTAGCCAAAGTATTGGAGTTTCATCCTCAACATCAGTCCTTCCAGTGAACACCCAGGACTGATCTCCTTTAGGATGGACTCGTTGGATCTCCTTTCAGGGACTCTCAAGAGTCTTCTCCAACACCACAGTTCAAAAGCATCACTTCTTCGGCGCTCAGCCTTCTTTATAGTCCAACTCTCACATCCATACGTGACCACTGGAAAAACCATAGCCTTGGCTAGATGGACCTTTGTTGACAAAGTAATCTCTGCTTTTTAATATGCTGTCTAGGTTGGTCATAACTTTCCTTCAAAGGAGTTCAGTTCAGTTGCGCAATCGTGTCCGACTCTTTGCAACCCCATGAACTGCAGCACGCCAGGCCTCCCTGTCCATCACCAACTCCCAGAGTTCACCCAAACCCATGTCCGTTGAGTTGGTGATGCCATCCAACCATCTCATCCTCTGTTGCCCCTTCTCCCCTGGCCCTCAGTCATTCCCAGCATCAGGGTCTTTTCAAATGAGTCAGCTTTTCACATCAAGTGGCCAAAGTATTGGAGTTTCAGCTTCAACATCAGTCCTTCCAATGAACACCCAGGACTGATCTCCTTTAGGATGGACTGGTTGGATCTCCTTGCAGTCCAAGGGCTGTCT
>NW_011494948.1:13670250-13692120 GCF_000754665.1 Bison bison bison
CATCTGCCATGAAGTGATGGGACTGCATGCCATGATCTTCATTTTCTGAATGTTGAGCTTTAAGCCAACTTTTCCACTCTCCACTTTCACTTTCATCAAGAGGATTTTAGTTCTTCTTCACTTTCTGCCATAAGGGTGGTATCATCTGCATATCTGAGGTTATTGATATTTCTCCCAGCAATCTTGATTCCAGCTTGTGCTTCCTCCAGCCCAGCATTTCTCATGATGTACTCTGCATATAAGTTAAATAAGCAGGGTGACAATATACAGCCTTGACATACTCCTTTTCCTATTTGAAACCAGTCTGTTGTTCCATGTCCAGTTCTAACTGTTGCTTCCTGACGTGCATACAGGTTTCTCAAGAGGCAGGTCAGGTGGTCTATTATGCCCATCTCTTTGAGAATTTTCCACAGTTTATTGTGATCCACACAGTCAAAGGCTTTGGCATAGTCAATAAGGCAGAAATAGATGCTTTTCTGGAACTCTCTTGTTTTTTCCATGATCCAGCAGATGTTGGCAATTTGGTCTCTGGTTCTTCTGCCTTTTATAAAACCAACTTGAACATCTGGAAGTTCATGGTTCACGAATTTCTGAAGTTTGGCTTGGAGAGTTTTGAGCATTACTTTACTAGTGTGTGAGACAAGTACAATTGTGTGGTAGTTTGAGCATTCTTTGGCATTGCCTTTCTTTGGGATTGGAATGAAAACTGACCTTTTCCAGTCCTGTGGCCACTGCTGAGTTTTCCAAATTTGCTGACATATTGAGGTCAGCACTTTCACAGCATCATCTTTCAGAATTTGGAATAGCTCAACTGGAATTCCATCACCTCCACTAGCTTTGTTTGTAGTGATGCTTCCTAAGGCCCACTTGACTTCACATTCCAGGATGTCTGGCTCTAGGTCAGTGATCACACCATCGTGATTATCTGGGTCATGAAGATCTTTTTTGTACAGTTTTTCTGTGTATTCTTGCCACCTCTTTGTAATATCTTCTGCTTCTGTTAGGCCCATACCATTTCTGTCCTTTATTGAGCCTATCTTTGTATGAAATGTTCCCTTGGTATCTCTACTTTTCTTGAAGAGATCTCTAGTCTTTCCTATTTTGTTTTCCTCTATTTCTTTGCATTGATCACGGAGGAAGGCTTTCTTATCTCTCCTTGCTATTCTCTTACCATTTGTTCTCTTACCATTATGGAATTATGTTAGAAATCAATATCAAAAGGTATTTGAAAATACCTTACATATTTTCAAGTGCAGTGTGACTTTTACACAGAGAGATCTTTGACTTGGCCGTTGAAATCCTCATTAAAGTTAAAAGACTGAAAAAATACAGAGTGATTGCAGAGAAAAAAGCATTTAAATGAGAATATTAGTATCAAAATGAGAAATCTCAAAGATACTTTAAAAACCTATGTAATTGGAAATTAAATGTCCACTTTTAAATGATGGGTGTATCAAAGAAGCTATAACAAGGAAAATTAGAAAATATTTGTAACATAATAAAAAATAAAAGAGAGTTTACCAGAATTTGTTGCATGTAGCTGAAGCTGTCAGTGCAACTAAGTACAATGTGGAATTTTGACTAAGGTGTGAAAACAATAGACACTAGCATAACATTTTGTGAAATTTGAACAAAATCTGTACTTTAGTTAATACTGTGTCACATGTTAATTTCCTTAGTTTTTTTAAACCACATACTGTCTCTTAGACAGTAAATTCTTGTTGCTTATCTGTTTTACGAAAAGTAGCTTGTATCTGTTACATCCATCACCCTGATTTGCCCCTCTCCCCTTACTCCTTGGTAACCGCAAGTCTGTTTTCTATCTCTGTGAGTCTGTTTCTGGTTTCATACACATTCATTAGTGTTACTTTATAGATGCCACATATGAATGACATCATACAGTGTTGGTCTTTCTCTTACTTATCTCACTAGCCGTAATACTAAGTCCTTCCATGTTGCTGCAGATGGCAATTTTTCATTTATTTTTTTTAAATGGCTGAGTAACATTCCATTGTGTGTGTGTGTGTGTGTGTGTGTGTGTGTGTGTTTATCACATCTGCGTGATCCTGTCGTCTGTTGATAAGCACTTGGGTTGCTTCCATGTCTTGGCTATTTTATATAGTGCTGCTGTGAGCATTGTGGTGCCTGTCTCTTTTTGAATTAGTGTTTCTGTTTTTTCTGGATGTATACCCAGAAATAGTTTTATAATAAGGAAGGCATATAAGTCTTCTTTAAAGCATAAATTAAAAAGGAAACTGCTTAGTGAAATTTTTACTATCTTAAAGCATCAGCAATCACTTAAAGCATTACAGTCGCTGTAATCAACAATTACAGTGTTCAGAACTTTGTTCATGTTTTACTCCTCTAATAATGATGGTTGTTTTCAGAATAATCATATTGCTAGCAAAAATTCTCACAATTATCTGATCTTAATGTACTCATATTATCCACATTTTTCAGATAACATAATTAAAAAGGAAGTTAAGTCATTTCTGTAGGATCATTTCTGTAGGATCACAGTATGTAATGGGGAACCAAGATCACAGTCTGGCTCTCTTGACTCTTAAGCCCCTCCTCTGTTTGTACTGGGGTCTCTGATTACATTGGACGCAGGGAGCTCCTAGAGTTCTTTCATTTTATAGTTTGAATATTGGGATAAACCCCACAGTCCTAATTATACTAGGGTCACAGCATGATCTTAAAGCATAGGTCATTGCTTGAATGTCTTAAGAGTATGGAAGAGAAATTCCAAATAATAGAAAGAGGTCAAGGTTTCAGAACATATGGTGATGATGATTTTAGAATTATAGATGAATTTAATTCTGAAAAGGATAGAGTGAATATATTCTCATTGGAGAAGATCTTATGTATATATGTGGTATTTTATTTTTTCCAATTAAAGGAGGAAACAAATAGAGATTACAGTTTCCCAGCTGGCCTTGAAGACCATATTTTGGGAGAGAATATATCACCTAATACGAGTATCTCAGGGTTGGTCCCCAGTGAACTTACCCAGAGCAACACAAGCCTTGGCAGTAGTAGCAGCAGTGGAGATATAGGAAAACTGCATTACTCACCAGGTAATGGGGAGGATTGTCCTCTCTCCTGATTTATATGCCCATAATTCTTATCCCTGTACCACACACACACAGTAAGCCCCATTTGTCGAGATGATCGGGTAGATTTGTGTATAGCCACACCATATTAACCACTGTTATTTTATAAGGTCTTAAAGTACTGTGTGGAATCAGACTGTGGCTTCCCTGGTGGCTGAGTGGTAAAGAATCTGCCTGCAGTGCTGGAGATGTGGGTTCAATTCCTGGGTTGGGAAGATCCCTTGGAAAAGGAAATGGCAACCCACCCCAGCATTCTTGCCTGGGAAATCCACTGAGTTTTTTATTTATGTATATTTGTGGATTGTATCATTAGTTCTCATACTTTAGTGTATCTCAAAATCACCTGGGGTATTTGTTTATAAGTATATACAAATATCCAAGCCCTAGGCTAAAACTTTTGAGACTTAATCTGTGGAATGGGACTTTAAGAATATATATTTTTGACCAGCTTTCCAGGCGAATCAGTTATTTACTAGAATTTAGAATTTCTTTGCTATATTACTGAAATCTCCTAGTTCTGTGTTATTTTTTAAATTGTAATTTTATTCATTTTCTCCAACTTTTTATTATGAAAAATTTCCAATACTTTAAAAAGTTCAAAGAATCATATAGTGAACAATCATATATTCTCCACCTAGATTTAATTAACTATTGTTAAATGTACATAAGTACATTTTGATACTAAACCTTTTGAAAATAAATTGTAGACTTCATGGTATTTCCCCCTAAATATGCATTTCCAAAGAATAAGGACATTTTCATACATAATGTATTATGATGTTTACTTCTCTCTAGGTGAACTTCCATTTCTAAGAGGCATGAAAGGGCAGGAATTTGAAAAGTCAGATCATGGTTCTTCTCCAAACACCAGCATGTCCAGCATCTATCAGAATTGTGCAATGGAGGTAAAAGTTCTATATTCAGCCCATAATAATAAAGTGGCAGTAAACATATTTTTATTTCAGAGTGGCATTTTAACAGAATTCTATGATACCTTTCTGGACAGAATAATAAAATAAGTCATTTTGTTAAATTTTCTGGTGTCTTATGTAAACAAGGCAAGAAGCTAGTAGTTTTACCTATAAAGTAATTGTTCTGTTATTAATTTCAAATGTGATCCACAGAATAAATACAATTCTATGTTTGTCTCGAGAGGATGCACTATTAAGAGTACCAAGACTATTAAGACCACTATTCACTGCAGTGGTTTTCAGTATGTGTGTTTTTCTGCTCTTAGGTTTTGATGTCAAGTTGTTCACAGTGCAGAGTTTGTGCAGCTTTAGTTTATGATGAAGAAATTATGGCTGGATGGACGGCAGATGATTCAAATTTGAATACAGCCTGTCCCTTCTGTAAAAGCAACTTCTTGCCTCTTCTCAATATAGAATTTAAAGACTTGAGAGGCTCTGCAAGGTTAGTATTGTAAAAGCTCCCTTAGAGAGGTAAGTACCCTCTAAAAGGCAGAAGAATGAAGTAGTCATGGTGTGCTCCAGGTGTTCCTTTCCTTGCCCTCCTTCATTTTCAGTATTTGAGAGAAAATACTAATATTGTAGGAGGCTGTTTTTCCATGTTATTTAACAAATGATTATTATTAATAGTTAATTTTTAGAGCTAAACTTTATAGGTTATATAAGTATATCAGTTATTATAAATTAAAAATTCTAACATTAGTTATTAATTTAATATTTCTGCCTTAATGACCTTGATTATGTGCTCTGGAGCCTCCCCACCACCACCACCAAAAAAAAAAAGATGAAAGGGACTTTAACTCTTCTCTTAACTTGTTGCCCTTTTATGGTGGTGCTCTGTAATGTGAAATGACTAAATTCTAGGCATTAGAAAAGAGATTAACTGATCTATAATCAGTCATTAAGTAATTGGGAGTTTGGTAACTGTTTGCTGACCTAAGTAGTTATAATTTTTTTTTTCTTCTTAAGGTGATTGTAAATGGGATTGTTTTCTCAATTCCCCTGTCTGCTAGCTCATTAGTATATAGAATGCAACAGGTTTTTATTGGTTTTGTACCCTGCAACTTCACTAAATTCATTTATTACTACTAATAGTTTTTTGGTGGATTCTTTAGGGTTTTCTAGATATAAAATCATGTCACCTGCAAACTTATTCCTTTCTAAATTGGATGGCTTTTTTCCCTCTTTTTTGCCTAATTTCTGTGGCTAGGAGTTCTATGTTATGTTTCAGCTTTTCACCTTTGATAATGATGTTAGCTAGGGACTTGTCATATATAACCTTTATTATGTTGAGGTATATTCCTTCTATATCCACTTTGTGGAGAGTTTTTATTATAAATGGATGATTGGTCTTGTCAGCTGCTTTTTCTGCACCTGTTGAGATGATCATATTTTTATCCTTCATTTTGTTAATGTATGTATCACATTGATTGATTTGCAGATGTTGAACCATCCTTGCATCCCATGGACAAATCCCACTTGATCACGGTATATGATCCTTTTAATGTATTGTTGCATTTGGTTTGCTGGTATTTGGTTGAGGATTTTTGCATCTTTGTACATCAGAGATACCAACCTATTTCTTACTTTGTGTGGTCTTTATCTGATTTTGGCATCTGGGTGATGTTGGTCTTGTAAAATGAGTTAGAAAGTATTCCCTCCTCTTGAATTGTTCAGTATAGTTTGAAAACGATAGGTATTAAATCTATAGATGTTTGGTAGAATTTATTTGTGACACTGCCTGGTCCTGGCCATTTGTTTTTTAGAGGCTTTTTGATTACTGCTTCAGACAGTACTAACAATCAATTCAAATCTCTTCATGATTCAGTCTTGGAAGGTTGTACTAGTCCAAGAATTTGTACATTTCTTCTAGGTTGTCCTGTTTGTTGGTATATAGCTGGTTTTTAAAATATTCTTATAATCCTTTGTATTCCTCTGGTGCCCTTTGTTATTTTCTTTTTGTTTCTGGTTGTATTTATCAGAGCCTTCTCTCTCAGTCTAGCTAAAGATTTGTCTGTTGTGTTTATCTTTTTAAGAACCAGCTTTTAGTTCCACTGGTCTTTTCTGTTGTCATTTTAGTCTCATCCATTGGTGGCTCAGAGCTTAAAGCGTCTGCCTCCAATGTGGAAGACCTGGGTTCGCTCCCTGGGTCAGGAAGATCCCCTGGAGAAGGAAATGGTAGCCCACTCCAGTATTCTTGCTTGGAGAATCCCATGGACGGAAAAGCCTGGTAGGCTATAGTCCATGGGGTCGCAAAGAGTTGGACATGACTAAGCGAATTCACTATCACTTTCATTTATTTCCACTCTGATCTTTATTATTTATTTCTTTCCTTCTACTGACTTTGGGGTTTGTTCTTCTTCTTAGATTATTTTTGGCTGTGCCCCGTGATTTGTGGGATCTTAGTTCCCTGACTAGGCATCCAACGTGGGGCCCTGGCAGTGAAAGCACGGAGTCCTGACCGTTGGACCACCAGGGAACTCCCTGTTCTTTTTCTGGTTCCTTTATGTGTAAGGTTAAGTTGTTTATTTCAGATTTTGTTTCTGGAAGTAGGCCTGTATTTCTCTAACTTCCCTCTTAGTACTGTTTTTGCAGCATCCCATAGATTTTGAAATGTCATATTTTTGTTTGTCTTCAGGTAGTTTTTTGTTTCTCTTTTGATTTCTTCATTAAACCAGTGTTCAGTAGCATATTATTCATTAGCCACATATTTGTGATTTTTTTCAGCTTTCTTATAGTTGATTTCCAGTTCCATACCACTGTGATTAGAAAAGATAACAATATGATTTCAGTCTTCTTTTATTTATTTTTATTTACTTATTGAGCATTGTTTTCTGTCTCAACATATGGTGCATCCTTGAGAAAGTTCCATGTATACTTGAGAAGAATGTGTATTCTAATGCA
Source organism: Bison bison bison (assembly GCF_000754665.1). Lineage (NCBI taxonomy): Eukaryota > Metazoa > Chordata > Mammalia > Artiodactyla > Bovidae > Bison > Bison bison. The sequence continues at coordinate 13,677,239 of NW_011494948.1, forward strand.
TTTGGATGGAATGTTCTATATAAATTTATCAAATTCTGATCTTAGGTTTCATTTAAGGTTGCTTTCCTCTCTGTCTGGATGGTCTATCCATTGATGTAAATGGGGTATTAAAAAGTCTCTTACTGTGTTAGTCAATTTCTCTCTTTAGATCTGATACTTTTTAATATATTTTGGTGTTTCTATATTAGGTGCATATAAATGTGTCTTCTTGATGAATATTATTTATCAGTAATAAATGATAAATATTTATCATTATTTGCTATCCATTTTTGTCCTTTACTGCCTTCTTGGTTTGAAGTCTGTTTTGTCTGATAAGGGTAGGGCTGTACCCGCTTTCTTTTGGCAGCAGTTTTCTTGGAGTATCATATTCTTTTCCTTCACATGTAGTCTACGTTTGTCCTTGGAACTGAGGTGAGTCTTCTGGAGACAGCAAGTCATTGGGTGTTGTTTTATGTGGGAGTTTTGCTTTTCTTTTTTATTATTATTATTTTTATACAATTTTTATTTTCCATTTAGTTACTACAGAATATTGACTGTGTTCCTCATGTTGTACAATACATCCTTGAGCCTATCTTATACCTAGTCATCCCAGATACTCTTTGTTTTATAGAGTATTCTCTCTGTTTAGTAATTTCATTTCTGAGGTTGAACTGCCTGAGTTTCCTTTTAGCTTACTGAGTTTCTTTATGACAGCTATTTTGCATTATCTTAATCAGTTAGATTGCAGTATTTGTAGCTTTAAGTTTGGGTTCTGGGGGAGTGTAATTTTTTTGTGTGTGTGGGGAGGATACATGTTACTCTGGTGCTTCATGATGCTTGCTGAGTTGTTCCCCTTGCCAACATATTTGAAGTACTGAACACCTTTCTGCTTGATTCTGACAATTCAACTGGTCAAAAAATAGAGGCCTCTTGATTTCCGGTAGGTGGTGATATATTAATAGCACAAGTCTTTGGTTCCTCTTACCTGAACTGCCTCTATTATATGCGAGTTTGCACTTTTCACACTCCACTGCCTCTGTCAGAGGTGTGGCCTTGTGACCTCGTTATTGCTTTTTGGGCCTTGGGGTCATTGGTGCTTCGCTGCCGCCACTGTTGCTGGTGTCTTACGACCTGGTGCGTTGGGATGGTGGGCTCTTCCCTCTTGTCTGGAATCCCCTGGGTTGCAGGCTCTGCCACTGCTGGTAGTGGTCATTTGACTTTCTAAGGTTTGTGGGCTCCACTGGCGTGGGAAGGTGGGGCAGGGGGCCAGAGTTGTGGGTTCCTCAGTGGCCAGAGGGATGAGGTCTGAAGCCCCTTTGCCACTCAGTTACCTGTCATGACAAGCGCTGCTGCTTCTGGGAAGCTGGCGTTGTGTGCACTTGCCCCCACTGCTGCTAGGTTTTCTGAGGCTGCAGACTTAGCTTGCCAGAGCAGAATGCCAAGACTGGAGGCTGTACTTGTGCTTTTCCTTCAGTTTCGCCTCTGCTGTGTGTTCTAGTCCATCCACCTTTAGATGTACAGGTGTGTGGGAATCTCCATTGTTAGGCAGAGGTACCTTTGTTGCATTGTTGATGTTTTACTGCTTGTAAATTGAAGGGACAAGATAAAGATAGCTTTCCACTGTGCCACTTTGCAGATGTCACTCGCTTTTACCCATTTTTGTATTTAGTTTCTTTTTCTTGTTGATCTGTCTTCACTATTCTTTTTTTTTTTTTTTTCTTGGCTGCACCATGCCACTTGTGGGATCTTAGTTCCCTGACCAGGGATGGAACCCAGGCCCTAGGCACTGAGAATACAGAGTCCCAACTACTAGGCAGGGAATTCCTGTCTTGAATATTCTTGATATTAATTCCTTGAAGAGAAATGACCAGTTTTGATGTTATCATGCATTAGTTTTCCACCTTATGATTTGTGCATTTGAAATCTTCTTTTTAAACAAGATTCCAAAGATTCCCATCTATAGTACATGAAAATCTTTTCCTAATGTTCTTCTGTTGCCTTTATATTTTCCCTGTGGTATTTAGGTTTTAAATACATCTGTAGTCTACCTTTGTATATGATCATAGAGATCCAGGTTTGTTTTTCTCCATATAATGAGCCAGTTTTACATCCTTCCTTCATTACTATTATATATAGTATCACCTTTATCATATATCAAGTTCCTATATATACACCTCATTCTGGTTCTGTGTTCTGTCAATACTGTATTATTTTTATTACTATATTTATGTTATGTCTGGTTGGTAGGGTAAGTTCCCCTTTGGAAATTTCTTATAGTTTTTTGGTTATGCATATAAAACTTTAGAGTAACTTTGAGTCCTCCCCCACAGAAAAAGTCCACCTTAAGTTTTCATGGGATTCAAATAGATTTGTAGCTTAATTCTGGGGAAATGGACATCTTTAGTATTATTCCCCTATGAGCATGGTATGTATCTCCCTGTTTTAGATCTTCTTTTAATAGAGTTGTAAATTATTCTCCATAAATTTTGTACTTTTTTGTTAATTGAGTTTCTTAAGCTTTTGTGATAGCTTATTTCATATTTTCTAATTGAATATAAACCAGCGTTATTAATCTTCCTCCCCAGTATGTCATTATGGAAAATTTCCTACTTAGGGCCAAGTTTAATTCAAGATTTTTTTTTTACAGTACACCCAAATATCTGCCCCTATATTCTTCAGTTACTTTACATTGTTGTTTTATCACCTGTCTATTCTTCCATCCATCCATCAGTCCATCTTATATTTTTATTTGTTTAAAATAAGATGTAGATGGGTGGGGGGTGGAATTCCCTGGCAGTCCAGTGGTTAGGGCTCAGTGCTTTGCAGGAGACACAGGTTCAGCCCTGGTCAGGGAACTAAAATCCTGCATGCTTCGCAGTATGGCCTATTAGTAATAATAATATGTAGTAATATTATATTAATAATAATAAAAATACCTTTCCCCCAAAGACTTGAGCATTCATATCATTAACTAGAGTTCAGTATTTATTTACAGTTTTTTTTTCATTTAAGGTAAATTTGATTTCTGCAAATCAAGATACAGAACATTATTATGACTTCATAAAGCACTGTTTATGTCCCTTGCAAGGCAAAGCTCTCACCCCATCCCCACCCAGAAGGAGAAAGAGAGAAGATGAAAATAAATTACTGAATTAATAGAGGGGAGAGAGAATGACTAAAGACAAAAATGGAGTTTCTTAAGCGGGGGGAAAGGGTATTATAAATAGTTACAAGTTAATACATGTTAAAATGCTATTCTTTATTTTTTTTAATTAAGAAAATTAATGAAATATTTTGCTTTCCAACTTCCTTCATAGCTTTCTTTAGTGTCTCTCAAAAACTGAAGGGATTTTGTATTGAACTATAGTGACTTCCTCTGGATCTTTTCATTTGAAAAGTTTCAGACAAGAGAAGAAGAGAGAATGAGAGCAAGAGTGTGTGTATGTGAGTGTTTGAAATAGTCAGTGTTTCTATGGATTTGTATAATTTATTAGTGACTATTTTACTATACAGTGATTATAAATATGATGACATTTGGAGGATTCTAGGATTTTTATAGACTTTTTTATACTTTCTTTTTTTTTGGACGGGTCCCTATTTAGCTTTTTCTTGAAACCAAGTACCTCTGGTGACAGTTTACAAAGTGGCAGCATTCCATTGGCAAGTGAACCTTTGGAGCACAAACCCATATCCAGTTCAGCAGAACCTGACCTGATCAACTTTACGGATTTGCCAAAACATAACCAGACCATTACTGAAGAAACAAGCTCTGCAGTTGAATCAAGGTACCATAGAATTCAGAGAACTCTTTATAAAAAATTGGGTGCCCCTGTAAAAATTTCATCTTTAAATACAACCTGGATGACATAGACATAAGTTCTGGCATGTTTAAGAATGTAACTTTAAAGGCTACCCACTCCCATATTCTGGCCTAGAGAATTCCCTGGACTATACAGTCCATGGGATCGCAAAGAGTTAGACACAACTGAGCGATTTTCACAGTGTTTAAATATCTAATGAATGAATCTGATGATAAACCATTTTTAATACTGTTTAATGTTTTACAGTGGTCTTTTCCAGAAATGAACTTCCCAACAATAAAAATTATTTTCCCTTTCAGTGTAGTCATTGCCAGTTTCCAGATACATACTCTCTTTACAGAGAAGTATACCTTTAACTCTTAAATATTGATTCAAACATTTATTGAGAGCCTACTGTATGCTCAGCATTATGCTAAACACTAAAAATAAAAAAGTAAATAAAATCTGACCTCTGTTCTTAGGTGGGTCATGGCCTGAAAGTGAAAGTCACTCAGTCCTGTCCGATTCTTTGCAGCCCCATAACTACACAGTCCATGGAATTCTCCAGGCCAGAATACTGGAGTGGGTAGCCTTTCCCTTCTTCAGGGGATCTTCCTAACCCAGGGATCAAACCTAGGTTTTCTGCATTGCAGGCAGATTCTTTACCAGCTGAGCCACAAGGGAAACCCGGGTCATGGCCTAGTAGAGATTAAATACTTGACAGTGAATCTGCATTACTTATTTGGATGCAGTATACATACTTCCAGGTGATTTTGTTTAATAAAGGTGAAATGTTTGAATAGAGCACGTGAATGGGCACTTAGTCTTTTAAAAATTATACCATAATACTTACCATATACCCTCTTCCTACCCTCATCAGATCATCCACTTCATCCTGTTTTTCTGACTGATTTTACAAAAATACCTGAAGAAAAGTTAATTCCTATAAGGCAGTACTGACTCTTCTCAGATATATTCAGTACATTCAAAATTTATTATAGAAAATACTCTAACTCTACAGATTTAGATTGTTTAAACTAATCTAACCACAGCATTTCTTCTTCATTTTTTTAAGTGATGAAATAATGAAAGCCAGCGGAGATGTCCAAACTATGAAAATTTCACCTGTGCCTAATAGTTTATCAAAACGAAATGTGTCTTTGACTAGAAGTCACAGTGTTGGAGGTCCCTTGCAAAATATGGACTTTTCCCAGCGACCGTTTCATGGCATTTCAACAGTTAGTCTTCCAAACAGTCTGCAGGAAGTTGTGGTATGTACAACATTATAATTATACTGTGTGTTCCTGTAAGTATATATTAAAATAGCGTCTTCTTCTGTAATAGGTTTTTTTAATCACATGAAAAGTGATACATTTTCATAAGCAGGCTAAGAACTTTCAGATTTCAAAAATGTATACAAATAAACAGAAGAGCATAATGAGTCCTTTTGTGGCACCATCCAGCTTCAGTAATTTTCAACTTATATTTTTCTGTCATGTATACCCTCATTCAGTTCTTTTGTAGATCCATTTGAAGCAAATTTCAAACATATATTCCATTTGTCAATATTTCAGTATTTATCTCTAAGAGATAAAGACTCTTAAAAACGTAATGCTGTTGGTTCAGTCGTTAAGATTCCACACTCCCAATGCAAGGGGTGCAGGTCGGTCCCTGGTCAGGTAATTACTATCTCACTCGCCACACAGTGCGGCCAAAAGTCAAACAAACAAAAAAGTGCCATTATCAGACCCAGGAAATAACAAATGATGGATCAGGGTCATTCAGTCTTCGTTCGAATTTCTAGTGATTTCAAAAATGTCACGTATGTGTGCTTTGCAGTTTGAGGAATCAGGATCAAATAATGCTTTGTGATTGGTGATCTGCTTTCTGGTCTTTTTAAGTCTATAGACTCTTTTTTCCCCTTGTAATTTATTTGTTGAATACAACCCTGTAAGTTGGTAATTGCAGCTCGAAGCTTGATCAGATTCAGGTTTTTTGTTCTGTTTTATTCATTTGTGTATTTTTACAAGGCAGCTTCATCAGTAGTGGTATGTCTCGAGGGACGTGAACTATCTCTGTGGGCTTAGCAGCTGTTAACCCCTTAATGCCTAGATAAGTTATCCATTTGGAGCTATAATATGACAATACTCTAATTCTGTCATCTTCTTTATTATATGAAATATATTTATAAAGAGAAACTTATGCTATGGCTTTTGTCTGATTTTTTTCCAAAAATGCAGTTTATGTTGGAAAAGCAAGATAGATGTTTGATTTTAATTTTTCCTTTTATTTATCAAACTTCACACTGACAAGTTGGGTTCCTAGCATTCTCCAAGGTGATCCATTATCTGGGGGCATAGGGTTTCATTATGACCTCATGGGTTTAAACATTTATGTTTACATCCACTGCTGTTGTTACCCTTATTGATGCGTATTTTATTCCTTCTTTGGTCAGCTAGAAGCCTCTGCCTGTTGGTGCCTTATTCCTTTTGACACAACTCTATTAGCTTTTATGGGTCTTTCCTGATCACTCAGTTGGTAAAGAATCCGCCTGCAATGCAGGAGACCCCGATTTGGGGTTGGGAAGACCAACTGGAGAAGGGATAGGCTACCCACTCCAGTAATCTTGGGCTTCCCTGGTTGCTCAGCTGGTAAAGAATGTGCCTGCCATGTGGGAGATCTGGGTTTGATCCCTGGGTTGAGAAGATCCCCTGGAGAAGGGAAAGGCTACTCACTCCAGTATTCTGGCCTGGAGAATTCCATGAACTAGTCCATGGGGTTGCAAAGAGTCAGACACGACTGAGTAACTTTCACCTTTGTATAAGTTCTTTTAAAGTTTCCTTGCTTTCTTGTATTACAAGATGTTTGATGCTCAAGTGTTACATATTTCCTTCTTCAGACCTCGAATCAGCCATTTCTTTAAGAAACATTCCTTTTAGAGAAAAACAGTATTTGGAGATCTCAATCTGGGCACCATGGGTACTTGTTAATATTGGTCATAAACACTTTATTCTAATTGTGTACAACTTACAAAGTCTAGGTTGGGTTTCTTTTTCCATTATTTTCATTATTTCATTTGATTTCTAAAATTGCTCTTTAGTTTTTATTGCAGTCAAATGTATAAACAAGTTAGATATATTTTAAAGACTCATCAAGAAATATTAACACAAAAAATGGCCTCCTCTGTTTAGAGTCTTACGTGGAAGATAAAGTCAGATTTTTTTGGTATCATTATGAAACATCAGAAACGCAAATATTTCTTGTAAAAAGTTGAAAAGGAAAAATCAGTCATACATAGGGCATTGCTCTTAATGTGATAAGAGAAACTCATGTTTAAAATAGGGCCTAGTATATGGATTAATAATTTTTGTTCATAATCATTTAACTTAAGGGTATTTATGATTAAGTACTTTTTCTTCTTTTATGTTTTCTTCAGGGTGTTATACTACATGTAGTAATGGCCCTGAAATAAGTTTGAAAGGACAGAAAAGTGTGCTCTCATTGAGACATACTCTGAAACATACATAATAAAATTGATCATATTTACTTCTTTTTATATTTCTGTTTTTAAGGATCCTTTAGGAAAAAGACCCAACCCTCCCCCTGTTTCTGTGCCTTACTTGAGTCCTCTAGTGCTTCGCAAAGAACTTGAATCTTTGCTAGAAAATGAAGGCGATCAGGTGATTCACACGTCCTCATTCATCAATCAACATCCAATCATTTTCTGGAACCTCGTTTGGTATTTCAGGCGTTTGGATCTTCCTAGTAACTTGCCAGGACTTATCCTCACTTCTGAACATTGTAATGGAGGCGTACAGGTAGGGAACCAACTTCTGTACTTAAACTACATTCATGTTGGTTAGGATGAGGCTTCACTTCAGGTATTAGGAAGTATACAATAGTAGTGTTAAGTCATAGGTTATTTCTCTCTCACTTAAAAATTTAGATAGGTGGTCCAGGGATGGTATAATGCTAGAGACTTGAGAGCCTTCTATCTTTTTTGCTTGTAGTGTGGCCTCCAAGTTTTACACCTGGTCTAGGATAGCTGTACTCTACTTCCAAGCTACCACATCCATATTCCAGCCAGCAGAAAGAAGAAAAATGGATGGAGAATATATTCTTTCTTTAGGGATAGTTCCTAGATTTACATATAATCTTTTTATATGTATTTGTTTGGCCTAAATTTAGTTATATGATCATTTCTAGTGGCAGGAGTAGCTAGAAAAGTGGTTTTTATTCTGAAATATAATATTCCTAGCTGTGAGGGATGTTTGGGGGAGAATGGATACATGTATATGTATGGTTGAGTCGCTTTGCTGTCCACCTGAAACTGTCACAACATTGTTAATCAACTACACTCCAATAGAAATAAAAAAAACTTTTTTGAAAAGATATTCCCAGCTGAAATTCTCACTTTATTTTAAAGGATTTGTATTTGCCATATTTTTCAGATATATTTAAAAACTAGTGAAGTTATTTTGCTAGGTCACATACTGAATAAGTGATGAGGGGCTAAGACCACAGTCTGGCTCTCTGACTCTGCTTGAGCTGGCATCCTTGACTCCCAGGGAGACAGTAAACTTATGATACTGAATATTGAGAGATACCCCCCCACCCCAAACATACATCAGAGGCACAATAAACTTTGAGAGTCTTGTAAACTGTTTTGACTGATTTATGTACTAGTCAGTACAATGAGATGGAGAAGGAAATGGCAACCCACTCCAGTATTCTTGCTTGAGAATCCCAGGGACGGAGGAGCCTGGTGGGCTGCCATCTATGGGGTTGCACAGAGTCGGACACAACTGAAGTGACTTAGCAGTAGCAGCAGCAGTACAATGAGATAGTAGTAACTGTAGTACTTTCTCGTATCTTAAAATTTGCTGTGATGAAGGTTAATCACATTCACGTGACTGCTGTGCCAGTTACCAAGTTGTCACTCAGTCCTTGAAATTCAGAGTGAGAATCATGCACCTCAGAAAATAATAACATTTGTACTTAGATACAAGTAAAAATTAAAATTTTTCTTCAGAGTTTTAGGTCTAGAATTTTATTTTTTTTTACAAACCCTAATGTCGAGGGCTGACTTTCAGTAGATCACAGCGAGGGAGCTGCTCTGCTGTGTACTAAATCTCGACTCAGAAGCAAGTCATCTGTGAGTGGTTTAGCACCAAATTCCCCAGGAATGTGCAGTGCGTGACGGGCAAGGGGGCGGCTGCCTTTCCAGCTGCGCCCTGTGTCCCAGGAGGAAGGGCTCTCAACTATGCCGTGCTCCAGGTCTAGAATTTTGAAAAGGACTCACCTGTTTTATATAATCAAGCTTTGCTAGGTCCACTGGTAATTACTATTACGCTTAGTTATTACTGTGCTTAGGGTACTAATACTGTCTATTGATCTTTTTTAGCTTCCCTTGTCATCTCTGTCCCAGGATAGCAAACTTGTTTATATTCAGCTGTTATGGGATAATATCAACCTTCATCAGGAACCAGGAGAACCTCTGTATGTCGCATGGAGAAATTTTAGTAAGTAAAATAAAGACGTAAAAGACTGAAACTGGAAACAACCAAATATCCATCCACAGGTGACTACATAAGCAAATTACTGTACAGTCCATCCACACAGTAAAATACTGTTTCAGTTTAGTTCAGTTCAGTCGCTCAGTCGTATCCGACTCTCTGCGACCCCGTGAATCGCAGCACGCCAGGCTTCCCTGTCCATCACCAACTCCCGGAGTTCACTCAGACTCAAGTCCATCGAGTCAGGGATGCCATCCAGCCATCTCATCCTCTGTCGTCCCGTTCTCCTCCTGCCCCCAATCCCTCCCAGCATCAGAGTCTTTTCCAGTGAGTCACCTCTTCGTGTGAGGTGGCCAAAGTACTGGAGTTTCAGCTTTAGCATCATTCCTTCCAAAGAAATCCCAGGGCTGATCTCCTTGCAGTCCAAGGGACTCTCAAGAGTCTCCTCCAACACCACAGTTCAGAAGCATCAATTCTTCAGCACTCAGCCTTCTTCACAGTCCAACTCTCACATCCATACATGACCACAGGAAAAACCATAGCCTTGACTAGACGGACCTTTGTTGGCAGAGTAATGTCTCTGCTTTTAAATATGCTATCTAGGTTGGACATAACTTTGCTTCTTTAGTAGTAAATAAAATTGTATGCCTGAGGGAAAAATAGAATTGAGGAGATGAGATTAATTATTTTGCTTTGTTTTTAAATCTTTCATTCACTTTTAGTATCTCCTCAGGCTTTTTTCCATTTTATTTCAAATTTATTTGTTGTATCAACCTGTTAATCAGATGTCCTGTTGAGCTGAAGAGTGGCTTTTTTGTATGATTCTTACAGTCTGTCTATCAAATATTAATTTGGTGAGGTATTTGGAGAGTAAATTCTGTACAGCAGATGTGTTTGTGTAGATGATAATTTCAATTATATTGATATAAGCGTCAAAGATTTTGGCTTTATTTGCAGTTTTTTATATATAGAACATATTTTTACAAGGGGTTTAAAAGGTTATCCAGTATTCAGAAGCCTTGTGAGTCCGTAAGAAACCACAGACAATCCAATAGGTCAGTGAGTAAATGGTATCAGTAGGCAGTTCGTGGAAGAAACATTAAACTGCTGCTCTGTAGATATACAGTGTACAAAGCTGTCAGTACCACGATGCTTCCCAAAAGATTATAATAATGAAAAACTTAATACCTAACGAGAGAGTTGTGATAAACCCACATTATGAAATGTTGGCAAACAAGAAAAGGAAGGAGTTATTTCTATATAGGTTCCTGAAAGGATGGATGCCCATTATATTAAGTGGAAAAAGGCAAGTTGTAGAACAGTATATGATCTTTTTTGCAGGAATTAAAAAAACCAAAATGCTTTATTAATATTTACTTGTTTGGCTGTGCTGGGTCTTCGTTGCTGCCCGGGCTTCTCTCTGGTTGTGGTGCGTGGTGGGCCGCTCCCGTTGTGGTGAGGGCTTGTCATTCAGTGGCTTCCCTTGTTGCGGAGCACAGGCGCGAGGGCGTGCGGCTTCTGGAGTTGTGGCTCCCAGGCTGTAGAGCCAGGCTCAGTAGTTGTGGCACATGGGCTTAATTGCTCTGCAGCATGTGGGATCCTCCCGGATCAGGGATTAAACCCATGTCTCCTGCATTGGCAGGCAGATTCTTCACCACTGAGCCACCAGGGAAGCCCCTGTATGTTTTTAATGTATGCATAGAAAAAGGTCTAAAAAACTGTATATATCCCAAGCTGTTAGCAGTACCTGCTCAGAAGAGAAAAGGGATTGTATTTTTTCCTACAGTCTTTTACTACTTAACATTTTACTTAAGCTAGAAGAGAAGAATCTGACATTTTCCCTTGAAATATGTCAATCACAAAATTATGACTAAATGTATCTATTTTTGTCTTTTTGTTGTTTTTCCAGTTATGATATTTGAACACTTTTTAAGCAGGAGCAGAATAACCTTGAAATTTATGCTAGAAAAAAATAGAATTATAACCACAATTTCTTTAGTTGTTTCCCCTCATATCTTGAAATAGATAAGTGTTTTAAAATGTTCTATAATTTGTGGTAGGAACAAAATTTAGAATTCCCAAGAATAGCTTTGTTTCTTTACTTGGTTTCTTTAAGTGAAGAACTGGCACATAAATAAGATTATAAGACATAATAGAATTGAGTAGTGACTTTTGGAAAAGCAGTATGGGGAGCTGCACAGTCCCAATTCCCAGCAAAACAACATAATTGGTGAAAGTTATTAAAGACAAATGTATCTGTGTATGTCTATGACTATAGAGGAAAATGAAGAAACATTTATTTAAGAAAATATATATTAAATTGCAGTGAAACAGTGATTTCTGTAGCACTTGGGCTACAACTTGCTGCTCCCCACCAGCCCCCAGTCAAGGGGCTATAGCATCTCCCTGGGAAAGACAGGTTGTCAGCAGTTCTCATGCTCCCAACTCTACCAGCTCTATAGCACAGAGGTTCGGTTCCAGGACATGAGGAGGCTCACTTCCTCCACTCATCCCCCATTCATTGCCTGTTTCAGCAACCTTTGAATACTGGAGCTCTGATTGTTCTCACAGCATCTTGCTCATAAGGGAGAGGTTTTATGCCATTTGAGGCAAGCTAAAGAATTGGAGGCAACTGCATCCCTCCAGTGCCCCACTCACAAAGTAGGGGAATCATTCTAAGAGAAGGCCACAGTTCCCAGCCCCGGCTCCAGAGCAGTGGCCGAGAGACAGGCCATAAGAACAGAGAGCTCAGAAGTTCTCCCCAAAGGAAATGATCTTATTTGGGACAGACTGGAGAAGTTCAAACCTAAAAGCACTCTTGGAAAAAGTGGAGATTTTGGTGAGAGGGCCAGTATTACCCTGATACAAAACCCAAAGACATCATAGGAAACAAAAATGAAAAATCCGTATCACTTACGAATATAGACATAAGGATCCTCAGCAAAATACTGTAAACCAAATCCAGCAATTTATAAAGGGGACTGTACGTCATGACCAGTGCTCTTACCCCAGTCATGCTGTGTTGATTTGAAAATCACTTATAATAATACACCATATCAATCAGAATAAAGGACAAAATCCACATGATATCTGAATGGGCACAACTGAAGCATTTCACAAAATCTGTTGTCCTTTGTTAAAAACACTCAACAAGCTAGGAATAGAAAGAAACCTCCTCAGCCTGATTATGAATATCTGAAAACCTACAACTGGTCTCATACTTAGTGAAGAAGGACTAAATACTTTCCCTCTTAAGCACAGGAACAAGACAAAGATGTCTGTTTTCATTATTTCTTTTCAACATTGTACTGGAGGTTCTTGTTAGAGCAGTTAGATGGGAAAATAAAAGGCATCTAAATGAGAAACAAAAAACTATCCCTATTTGCAGGTTCTGTGATCTTATATATGGAAAATCTTAAATTAGAAAATCCTAAGGAACACACACACACACACGCACACACAGAAAAAGACAAATGGATAAGTTCAGCAGAGTTACAGGATATAACATAAATATATATAAATCAACTGTATTTCTATATACTTTGATTTAATAATCCAAAAATTAAGAAAATAACTCCATTTATAATAGCATTAAAAATAAAATACTTAGGGATAAATTCAATAAGTTAAGAAAGTAAAAACACCTAAATAAATAGAAATCCCATGTTCATGGACTAGAAAAGTTAATATTGTTAAGATGGCAGTACTCCCAAATTGATCTATAGATTCAGTACAATCTATATCAAAATTCCAGGTGGCTTTTAATAGAAATTGGCAAGCCTATCCTAAAATTTATATGGGTTTTCAAGGGACCTAGAATAGTCAAAATAAGTCGTAGGACTCATTTCTTGATTTGAAAACTTACTGCAAAGCTACAGTAATCAAAGTGGAAAACTGGCATAGGGTAGATATATAGGTCAATGGAATAAAGTTCAGTTTCCAGAAATACACCCACACATGTATAGTTAATTGCCTTTCAACAAGAGTGCCAAGGACCATTCAGTGGGGAATGGATAGTCAACAACTGGAACAACATGCAGAAAAGATAAAGTTGGATTTTTTCCTCACATCATACATAAAAATGAACTCAAAATGGGACATATACCTAAATGTAGGAGCTAAAACTATAAAACTCTTTAAAGAAAACATTGGAGTATATATTTTCATGACCTTTTATAGGACCAGGCCTTCTTAATACAACCCCAAGAGGTGACAAAAGAAAAAGTAGACTTAAAAAAAATCTGTGCTGAAAAATCAACCATTAAAAAGTGAAATGTCAGCCCACAGAGTTGGGGGAGATATTTGCAAAGTATCTTAAGGATTTGTATTCAGAATATATAAAGAAGTCTCAAAACTCATCACAAAGAAGATAACTCACCTAAAAACTGGGCAGAAGATCTGTCTTAATTAGTTTGGGCTGCTGTTACAAAATAGCACAAACTGAGTAGCTTACTAAAAAGTGTACTTACTATTACTTTATTAGCTTATGAAATTTTTTATTTCTCACAGTTCTGGAGGCTTGAAGTCCAACGCCAGGTTGCTGGCATGGTCAGTGAGGGCCCTCTTCTAGATGGCAGGCTTATTATGCCCTCAGGCAGTACGAGGGATGAGGGATCTCACCGGTGCACCCATTTTAAGGGGCGCTAAACTAATCCATTCATGAGGACTTTGCCCTCATGATCTTAACCACCCACTGATGGTCTCACCTCCCAATACCATTTAGTAAGCATTCCTTTTCACCATATGAATTTTGGGGTGACACAGACATTTAGATCCTAGCAGGATCCTGAATTGACAGATCTCTAAAAAAGACATGTAAATGGCCAGAAATGAAAGGATGCTCGTTATCACTAAACATCAAGGATATGTAAGTCAAAACCACAAAGAGATACCACTTCATACTCACTATATTGGCTTTAACCAAAAGGGCAGATACTAAGTTGTGGTGAGGACATAGAGAAATTGGAACCCCAGGTCATTGCTAATTGGGATAAAAAATAGTTCTGTTGCTTTGGTGTAAATAGTTTCACAGTTCCTCAAAATAGTAAACATTTAACCGTATGACACAGCAGTTGCACTCTTAGGTATACACCCAAGAGAAAGAAAGGCACACATCCACATTAAAACTTACACACTGTTTTCAGCAGTATTTTTCTTAATATCCAAATAATGGAAGCAATCTAAATGTTCATATTAACTGATAAGTGGATACAGTATGGTATATCCATACAATGGAATATTCAGTTCAGTTCAGTCGCTCAGTCGTGTCCGACTTTTTGCGGCCCCGTGAATCGCAGCACGCCAGGCCTCCCTGTCCATCACCAACTCCCGGAGTTCACTCAGACTCACATCCATCAAGACAGTGATGCCATCCAGCCATCTCATCCTCTGTCGTCCCGTTCTCGTCCTGCCCCCAATCCCTCCCAGCATCAGAGTCTTTTCCAATGAGTCAACTCTTCGCATGAGGTGGCCAAAGCACTGGAGTTTCAGCTTTAGCATCATTCCTTCCAAAGAAATCCCAGGGCTGATCTCCTTCAGAATGGACTGGTTAGATCTCCTTGCAGTCCAAGGGACTCTCAAGAGTCTT
>NW_011494948.1:13692220-13694906 GCF_000754665.1 Bison bison bison
CGGACCTTTGTTGACAAAGTAATATCTCTGCTTTTTAATATGCTATCTAGGCTGGTCATAACTTTTCTTCCAAGGAGTAAGTGTCTTTTAATTTCATGGCTGCAGTCACCATCTGCAGTAATTTTGGAGCCCAGAAAAATAAAGTCTGACACTGTTCCCAATGTTTCCCCATCTATTTGCCATGAAGTGATGGGATCAGATGCCATGATCTTCGTTTTCTGAAGAATGTTGAGCTTTAAGCCAACTTTTTCACTCTCCTCTTTCATCTTCATCAAGAGGCTTTTTAGTTCCTCTTCACTTTCTGCCATAAGGGTGGTGTCATTTGCATATCTGAGGTTATTGATAATTTTCTCGGCAATCTTGATTCCAGCTTGTGCTTCTTCCAGCCCAGCATTTCTCATGATGTACTCTGCATATAAGTTAAATAAGCAGGGTGACAATACACAGCCTTGACATACTCCTTTTCCTATTTGGAACCAGTCTGTTGTTCCACATCCAGTTCTAACTGTTGCTTCCTGACCTGCATACAGATTTCTCAAGAGGCAGGTCAGGTGGTCTGGTATTCCCATCTCTTTCAGAATTTTCCAGTTTATTGTGATCCACACAGTCAAAGGCTTTGGCATAGTCAATAAAGCAGAAATAGATGTTTTTCTGGAACTCTCTTGCTTTTTCTGTGATCCAGCAGATGTTGGCAATTTGGTCTCTGGTTCCTCTGCCTTTTCTAAAACCAGCTATGTGGCAATGAAAAGTAGTGAATGCTGATATATTACAAAATGAATTAATTTTAAAATATTACAGAAGAAGTCAGACACTAGAGTATGATTGCATTTATATGAAACAATCAGAATAGGCAAATCTGTAGAGACAAAATTAGATTAGTGGTTGCCTAGGGCTGGAGGGAGTGGGAAGAGAAGAGAAGTAACTGCTAATAGGTAGATCTCTTTTGAAAGTGATAAAAATGTTCTAAAATTGGTGATGGTTGCACAACTCCATGAATTAAGGAGCAGTGGTGAAGTTGCATATTATCTTTGAGTTGAATGCCCGAAAATCATAGCATACAATGAAAATCAAATCTGTTCAGCAGTAGAAAAACTAGGATTAAAACCCATAGAGGGCTTCCCTTGGTGGCTCACTGGTAGAGAATCTGCCTGCCAATGCAGGAGACACAGGTTCAGTCCTTGGTCTGGGAAGATACCACATGCCACGGAACAGCGCAGCCTATGTGCCACAAATACTGAGCCTGTGCTCTCAAGCCCGGGAACAAAAACTACGGAGCCCATGTGCTGCAACTGCTGAAGCCCGCGCACTCAAGAGCCTGTGCTCCATGACAAGAGAAGCCCGTGCACCTTAACTACAGAGTAGCCCATCCTCACTGCAACTGGAAGAGAAAGCCCAAGCAGCAGCAGAGACCCAGTACAGCCAAAAATAAACAGTTTTTAAAAAACGTAAACCCATAGCAGCCAGCATTTCCTCTTGTAACAGAGAACTTTGCTTTTCTTTGGTTCAACACAAAGGAAATATTACTAGTTACCTTTATTAAGGGGCTGGGTTGTATGCAAATTAAATAGCTTGCTTTATGACAGATGCTCAAAAGGAGGTTGACTGGGCAACTTTTGGATACACAGTTCCATCTCAGCTGATGTGGGTATAATAAAACTGTATGGCTGCTGGGGTTACCTCCAGTATTAAAGTTTAATACTGGAGCTTTTCTGGGCCAAGCTTACATTGTTGATTTGGTGTATTTTTAATGTTAACTGTGATCCAGTTCAAATATGCCACTGAAGCACTTTTTATTTTTTTTTATTTTTAAACTTTACAATATTGTATTAGTTTTGCCAAACATCAAAATGAATCTGCCACAGGTATACCCGTGCTCCCCATCCTGACCCCTCCTCCCTCCTCCCTCCCCATACCCTCCCTCTGGGTCATCCCAGTGCACCAGCCCTAAGCATCCAGTATCATGCATCGAACCTGGACTGGCGACTCGTTTCATACATGATATTATACATGTTTCAATGCCATTCTCCCAAATCTCCCCACCCTCTCCCTCTCCCACAGAGTCCATAAGACTGATCTATACATCAGTGTCTCTTTTGCTGTCTTATACACAGGGTTATTGTTACCATCTTTCTAAATTCCATATATATGCGTTAGTATACTGTATTGGTGTTTTTCTTTCTGGCTTACTTCACTCTGTATAATAGGTTCCAGTTTCATCCACCTCATCAGAACTGATTCAAATGTATTCTTTTTAATGGCTGAGTAATACTCCATTGTGTATATGTACCACTGCTTTCTTATCCATTCATCTGCTGATGGGCATCTAGGTTGCTTCCATGTCCTGGCTATTATAAACAGTGCTGCAATGAACATTGGGGTACATGTGTCTCTTTCCCTTCTGGTTTCCTTGGTGTGTATGCCCAGCAGTGGGATTGCTGGATCATAAGGCAGTTCTGTTTCCAGTTTTTTAAGGAATCTCCACACTGTTCTCCATAGTGGCTGTACTAGTTTGCATTCCCACCAACAGTGTAAGAGGGTTCCCTTTTCTCCACACCCTCTCCAGCATTTATTGCTTGTAGACTTTTGGATCGCAGCCATTCTGACTGGCGTGAAATGGTATCTCATAGTGGTTTTGATTTGCATTTCTCTGATGAGTGATGTTGAGCATCTTTTCATGTGTTTGTTA
>NW_011494948.1:13695006-13729731 GCF_000754665.1 Bison bison bison
AGCCATCTGTATGTCTTCTTTGGAGAAATGTCTGTTTAGTTCTTTGGCCCATTTTTTGATTGGGTCATTTATTTTTCTGGAGTTGAGCTGTAGGAGTTGCTTGTATATTTTTGAGATTAGTTGTTTGTCAATTGCTTCATTTGCTATTATTTTCTCCCATTCTGAAGGCTGTCTTTTCACCTTGCTGATAGTTTCCTTTGTTGTGCAGAAGCTTTTAAGTTTAATTAGGTCCCATTTGTTTATTTTTGCTTTTATTTCCAATATTCTGGGAGGTGGGTCATAGAGGATCCTGCTGTGATGTATGTTGGAGAGTGTTTTGCCTATGTTCTCCTCTAGGAGTTTTATAGTTTCTGGTCTTATGTTGAGATCTTTAATCCATTTTGAGTTTATTTTGGTGTATGGTGTTAGAAAGTGTTCTAGTTTCATTATTTTATAATACATGAAATTGGTGTAAGTATTTTTTCTTAGTAATTCAGGAATTACTCTTGTATCAGTTAGGATTACACTCTACTGTATTTAGTAGAAAATGACAGAATCTTAAACAGGTAAAGATTATTCTCTCACATGAAGAATTTATGTAGACACTCCAGGACTGGTACGCAACTCCTCTGTCATCAGGGGCCTACTCCTTATGTTTTGTCTGCTTTTCCATCTGTAAAGATCCATGGTCATAGGATGGCTGCTGGAGTACAAGCTATCGCATCCCAGCCTCAAGCACAAAGCCCTTAAGTTCACGAAAAGGAAAAAGGGACAGGCCTCTCCTATCTGAAGAAAGCAAGAAAAATATTTTTTATTTGGTTACATTGCAGCATAATTGTGAAGGTGAAAAGAAATAACTTCTTAAATACATTGAATAAGTGTATTCTTTATTACTGTGTTCATATCATTAGATTCTGAAAAGAAATCGTCTCTCCTGTCAGATGAACAACAAGCAACAAGCACTTTAGTAGAAATCATCAGGCAGAGTATTCAGCATAATGATGTTCTTAAACCCATCAACCTAC
Organism: Bison bison bison; assembly: GCF_000754665.1. Lineage (NCBI taxonomy): Eukaryota > Metazoa > Chordata > Mammalia > Artiodactyla > Bovidae > Bison > Bison bison. The sequence goes on from NW_011494948.1 coordinate 13,696,011, forward strand.
TTGCACAACAAATGAAGGGAGATGTGAAAAGACAAAGGTAATAATTCAGTATTTTTTAGTTGATGTCACTGGAAATAATTTCATGATTTTTAAAAAAAATTACTTTCAAAACTATCTGCAGTTGTAAAAGAAACACATAACTCATTGTGGAACATCTGATTCTTTTTTAAAGTGCTGCCCAAGTGTATACATTCATACTTCAGCACAAACATAATAAAAATGTCTGAGGAATAGATTAAATTTTAGTAGGTGATGCATTCATGTCTAAAATATATTCAGTCTTTGGGAAACACTACTTCTATTCACTGGAAGCCTATAAATGTTTAGTATCAATGTTAAACATATCTACTGCTTGTTCAGGCCATGTCACACAGTTTATCTTGTGGATGTAAAAAAATATATGAGTAGAAACAACTTAAGAAAATGATGGAAGCAATGAATCACAAAGGATATGGAGCTATCCTGATCCTCTTACTATTTATTATCTGCTAACTTATTTGGATCAGTACTCAACCCAGTCTCAGCCTAAGTGAATTTTGTGGTAAGCTTCAGCAAAGGGGACATAGTATCTTCTATCAACAGAAACAGTGTTTCCAGGTGCTCTTCAAGTTTGTAGTCATGGCAGCTTTGAAGACAGTCTCAGAAGTAACAGGACAAGAACTCATGATAGAAATCAATAAATCCTTTTATAATTTTAGCAGTTGATATGGAGATTATCTCCTTCACAGGCTAAAGAGTAGCCAGTTACAAGCATCTGATTTAAGGGCAGGGAAAGAATATGAGAAATTATATAGCTTGAAGCTTTTAAAGAAAGCTGCATGGAGCATTATCAGAATCAGCATTACAAATTTTTTTTTCTGTGTAAATAAATACTCAGAAGTCAGTTCCTAAATTCCCCTTTTTTAACAGCTGAGCCATGAATTTGATTTTTAAGGTTTCATTTGTCTTGCTTTTCTGTTCGCAAATCAGATAAAGGTGATTTTTCATTTACTGTTGGGTTAAATTACTAGTAAGACACCACACAACCTGTTTGTGTCTAAGGGTTTAGACCCCTAACTTACTTAGAAATTAATTTCTTTGTCATGTAGCAAAAAATTGCTTTTCTAAGTATGAATTAGAAATTAGAATTGAAAGTTATCTATTGCATTACTAAATATCAATAACTTTAAGTTAAAATAAGCCATTTTTGTTTTGAACATGAAGCTTTATGCCCATTAACTTTAAACTTTTTAATTTGAAATAGAAGTTTGCAGGAAATGGCAAAGAAAGTATCTGTGGACTCTTTACCCAGCTTTTCCCAAAGGTGACACCTAACAACTGTAATGTAGTCAAACTGTGACACTGACATGAATGAATACAGAGCCTAATCTTTTTTTAAAGTATAGTTGATTTACAGTGCTGTTAGTTTCAGGTGTTTTTTTCACCATTTAAAAAATCTTAGCATATTTTTTATGCTCTTTGCCCATTCACTTCAAATATTTTGTTTTATAGGAGTTTATACAGAGAAATCCTCTTCTTATCATTAGTATCTCTTGGAAGAGAGAATATTGATATTGGTAAGTTGGTCAAATGTGGATTACTAAAGGTGGTTTAGTCTTATTCTCATAATTTAAAAAATTCTAACTGGTATGGGTAAATACTCCATTTGCCTTTTAAAAGATTTCTAGCTTTAAATGTGCAGTTTATGTATATAAAATGATTTGACTACCACTTTTAAATGCATAGCTTTCATCTTATTAACAAATTCCAACTACATTTTTGAAAATATCTTTCAGAGGCTTTTGACAATGAGTATGGACTTGCATACAACAGTCTGTCTCCAGATATTCTTGAAAAGTTGCAGAAAATTGATGCTCCACCAAGTATCAGTGTGGAATGGTGCAGGAAGTGTTTTGGAACGCTTCTCATTTAAATATAACAGATTGTCTAGACTTTTGACACAGTGCTGGGGGAATAGACTCAATCTGGAGACATTCAAGGTTTTTTCATAATACAAATTGGTGAAAACAGAAATGAATTTAGTCTTGGGACAGTATTTATGATGAAATCGTACTGAATCATCTCAGTGTAAAAATGCCATTAAAATGCCCCAAGGTTTATTGAAGATTTATAATTTCTGAGCTGTTTATATCTGCTGAAAATTGGTATCACATTTTTCAGTATTTCTAGTAGTTTGATAATGGAAAACCACTCTTGGCATTTTGTTTGTTTGAAGCTGTTGAGTTTGGGGGAGCGGCAAATTAACGTAAACTTGCCTAACCCCCAAACAAATGAAATCTCAATTATAACAGCAACTGTTTGTGTATTGTGTATATATGTGTGGCTGTGTAGGTGTCTATTCAGCCATATTATATTTATTAAAATTCTTAAATTGCATGTTGCAATAGTTTTTTGAAAGGGGTTTCCAACTATTAAAATGACTACTACTAAACTCATATGTAGTCATTTAAGTTCAAAATTACCTGAAAGTCTGATGAAAACTGCCATGCCTTTGACTTCAAAATTAATATATTATTTTTACCCTTCATGCTATATATTAGCTCCCTTAACGGGTTATATTTCAAATATAACCAGTTCCTTCATCCTCTTCCCAGTACCATGTTAATTTGCAACAGCTTTAAAATGGAATAAATGAGCCAAATAGTTTAAATGAAATTAGATCAGCATCATAATTTACAAAATTAAAATTCTTGTGTATGTCTTTGGGTCTGAAATTGTTCAGGCACATAAATTGTTGCTATTGTTCACTTTTAAAAACCTGTGGAATAACTTGCACTGCAGAATTCTATTCTTGTATATTTAGATTGTATGCTTATTTGTGCATTTGTAAATATGGTTTTTTAGGATGAATCAATTAAGTCTTAAAACATTAAAGCTTATTAAGCTTGTTGCTTGTAGGTTTAAGAAAATCACGACCTCACACGCCTCACTGACATTCATGCCTTTCATTAAACCATCCCTTAAGGATAGTAAATTTGTCTTCCTTACCTTTGCATGCATGGTTTGAAAAACCAATGATTGTGTGTGCTTCCTTTTACAGTAATTATGCAGATGACTGAATCACAGTTGATAACTATTTCCAGATGGTACAGTTAACATCACACAGTTACTATACCAATCTTCCAAGATTTCAGGGTTATTAAGACCTATGCAGAATCCTTGTTTCAATTTATGGTTAAAGTGCTGAGTGAAAGAACTTTAGAATTCTCATTGCCTTAAAAATGGATCTTTTGCACTGTCTCAGAGTATATATTTTTTGCAACCTAAAACTTGGTACTAGTTTTAATACTTTTAACACTGCCCCAACAGAAAGTTTGGAATTACCTTGCATATAAAAAAAAATTGAGGTTGAATAAAGTGAAAACTTCACAAGTTTGCTGTTCTCGTCTCTTACATTTTTAAGGCTCCTGAAATGTGCACAGTAATTCAAGTTCTTGTGGTCTTCAGAATTCCAGTATTGTCTGTTTTCCCACTTTTCTGTGGTTTTCAATAATTTGAACTAAATTACTCAACAAAGCACTTCCCACTAAAAATTACTGATGATGTATTCCTAAATCTTACACATTTAGGAATATTATGAATTTTACAGTAACTATTAATCTAAAAAACATTCATTATAAAGCTTGGCCTATTTAGAAATAAGACTGATTTGTATTGAAGTTGCTTAAAGGCCTTTTCTAGCACCTACCACTGGGCAATAGAAATTTATAACAAAGACAAAACATCAAATTATTGAGACTTAAATCTAATTAACTTCTGAAAACCCATCTTTCAAAATATGCCAGGTTAGCATTTCCTTACTCTGGTTTTAGGTTAACTGCATCAGCTGCATTTTATACATTGATTATAGCAACCTGCATTTTGCAATGTTAAAGTTTTAAATCTACCAGATTTCATGAGCTAGAATGGTCGAGGCCCACCTCATTTATCTATGTTAGGGACTGTACTCCTTGAAATCAGAGTGGTTCTCGTGTTTTATGCATTAGAATCAACCAGCTACTGGGTTAGAAGTCTGGATTTATACCAGACCTGCCTGCCTTTTGGCCTGTTACCCTTTAAGACTCTAACTTCTCTGTCAATTGCCAACTGAAGTTTTGTAACTCTTAAGAGCTAATGGTCCTAAAAAAAAAAAAAAAAAGAGCTAATGGTCCTATACAGCAGAAATTAACAACACTGTAAATCACCTCACTCCAATTTAAAAAAGACCTGTGGATCCCCTCTATGAATCTTGCCTCAAACTTCCCAATCATCATCCACTTTTTAGCCAGATCCTTGGGTAATTCTTCTGCACACTCTTAACTGAAGCACTTCAGTCTCTATCTGCATGCCAAAGCCACTTGAAAATTTTACTCACCTGTGTTAATACGTAATTTCCGAAAAGAAGTACCTTTTAAAGCCTAACGTACCTTCTTTCAAGACCCTCTCGTCTGTTAAGGGTTTGAATAAAGGTTCTAACTGCAGTTACTATAGAAAGCAGACATGGTACATACAGAAAAAAAATTCACTTTTGGGAATTCCCTGGCGGTCCAGTGGTTAGGAGTATGCTCTGAATGCCACAGGTCTGGGTTCAATCCCTAACCAGGGAGCTAAGATCCTACATCCCATAAACCACACAGTACAAGGTATACTTTCTGTGCACATCCTTCATAGATACAAGAGTGTCTAAAAACAGGTACAGTCAAGTCCCTTGGAGAGTGTGAAATGTAATAAAAATGTAAATTCACCTGAGTTGAAAAGGTTTCTGTTAATGTATTAAATCTGCACTGTTTTTAAAAGCTTTGTAAAAACTATTCTAAAAATGGTATCCATTAACTGTGTTTGTCACAAGTTACTCTTTTTAACATATAACAATGTCCATCTTCACAAAGGCACTTTTCATATATCGTGTAGAAACTACATTCCTTAAAATAAAGTCTGTCAAAGATTAATAGTCCTAAGTCATTTATTTCCCCCATTCTGTCCCATGCCTTGCTGAAAAGTCAATCAATCAATGTAAGAATTCTGAGACACCCACTACTCTGTTCTGGCCATTTCTTCCACTATCATATATAGTCTGTTTCTGAATATGAAGGACTATCACAAGTATCTCTTGCAGACCTATTCCACTGCTGGATTATACAGTACCTCCTTTTTCATGTTTGCAGACCTTCATTTATCTATTTGATCATCAATTAAAAGTCAAGAAGGGAGAGCTGATGTCTGATCTTATTTATTTGTTACTCTTAGAACATCTCATTTTTGACTGGACTCAGACTTAGAAGTAGAAGCTCTCAGAGAGGACAGCCTCCGTCTCTTGGCAATCTGTTCCTGCCGTTTTTCTTTGGCCTCCTGAACAAAACAAAACAAAACACAAAGTGCAGTTAAAGCTTATCTGGATTAAAAAATGCAAATCCCATAACTCCTATTTCCCACTGAGATTTACCTTCATTCTCTTGGCCAAAAGTTTAGCATATTCTGCAGCCTCTTCTTTATTTTTCTTAGTACGCTGTTTCTTCAGAGCAATACGCCGGCGTTTGTGCTGCAGAACTCGTGGAGTCACGAGACGCTGAATCTTGGGTGCTTTAGTCCTAGGTTTCTTACCTAAAAATTTAGATGACTCAATTACTTCCATACCCTTGCTCAATAGAACCCACATTTATATTTTTAAAACATCAGAGATTCAAACTTAGTAGCACATTTAATCCTAATGGCTCACTAAATACCAACAGTTTGGATATCAAGTTCAAGGTCATACATAAATTTATGTTACTTAGCTGAAAAGATGGATGTCCTATCTTAATTTTTACTACTCACTTTGATATCCCTTCCATAATTACATTGTCTTAGTAGGATATTATGTATCTATACCATAAGACATGTGAACATTACTTTAAAACAGTATTTAATTTGTTATGAAAACTAAGTAAAGCATTAGCTGCGTCACTGTCTCACCCACCATGCTTTGAATTCCAAATTGGTTTTCAAATTTCTATTTTCCAAGATAGGAAGGACCTGCTTATCTGCTTATGAGGAGTAAAACCATCAACATTCATTCAATTTTTTTTGCTGTGCTGTGCTGCTTGTAGGAGCTTAGTTCCCCAACCAGGATTTGCACCTGGGCCACCACAGTAAAAGCAAAGTCCTAACCACTGGACCACCAGCAAATTCCTAGGAGTATCTTCATTGAGCCTGTCTGGATTATAAATCTGCTTCACAGCAGGAGTCTTTTCAGATGTAATGGTTTTAGTTTGTGGACCCCTGTGAGAGCAATAAACACTCCATATAAATAGTCTAAGACTAAATGATCAATAAAGGAATTATAAAGAAACAAAAACCATCTTATAAATACTATGAGCTAGCACTTACTAATGTTATTTCCAGGGATGCAACTACAATTACTTTTTAAAGTGTATGATCTTCATGAGGATAATTGTGTATTTATACCATATCTTCAGCAAGAACCTGGCACAGAAAAGGTTTCCAAATATTTGGAATGAGTGACCAATAAGCACTCACCACATGCCAAGTATTAATTAGCTTATTTAAGCCCACAGTCCTGGAAACCAATACCCCAATTTTTTCCGATTTGTCAGGAAAACTCAACCTGAAACTAACATGTTATTTATGATGATGTGTTATGTTGACTAATAAACAATATACCTGCTTAAAATATAAAACACCAAGTTTTCTTGAAAAAACTAAAAACTGAGTTCCCATATGATCCAACAATCTCACTCCAAGACATGACTGTAATTCAGAAAGATACATGCTCCCCTATGTCCGTAGCAGCACTATTCATAATAGCCAAGACAGGAAAACAACCTCAATGTCCAGCAACAGATGAATGGATGTCATGGATATATATAGTGGAATACTAAACTACAAAAAACGACAGTGTCATTTAACCTAGAGATGATCACACTGAGTGAAGCCACAGTTAAGACAAATACTGTATCACTTACATGTGGATTCCAAAATACAACACAAACTTTACAAAACAGACTCACTGACGGAACAGACTTGTGGTTGCCAAGGGAGGTTGGGTGTGGAGGGATGGATTTGGAGTTAGGGATTCTCAGATGCAAATTATTACACATGGAATAAAGGCCTACTCATATCATAGCACAGCGAACTACATTCAATAACCTGAGATAAATCATAACAGAAAAGATTTTACATATAACTGAATCACTTTGCTGTACAACAAAATTAACTTTAATAAAACATTTTTATAGTAAGTCAACTATACTTCAACATAATAGTTATATATATAATATGTTCCCTGGTATTTTGAATGGTTTTCTAATTCGCAAAACTATCGCTATCCACATTCAGAAGTTAAAGCAACTTACGTTAATGAAAGCATCAACTTTATCAACTTCGGTAAACAAAAAATTAAAACCACTGATACGTTAAGAAAGCAAGTGTGTGGGCATGAGAGCATATTCAATCACAATTCCAGACTTTTCTCTTAACCCCAAAGCAATGAACTTAACTGACAGGTTATCTTTGAAAGAACTCATACAATGACTCAAAAGCAAATTTTCAAGAAAAATTCTAACACTATAGGGCACTGATTATAATGAGTATTAATTCCAATTGCATACCTTGACCCTTTTCCACACTAATTTCCTAAAAATGCATATTCTAGGTAAATAGTAGGCAGAGATTGGCTTCCAACATGCATAAAGAATGGTACAACCAATGAAATTAAGCAAGCTCTATATTGCATAATCCCTCATACCGTCTTTGTTTAGGGGCTTTCGCACAACATATTGGCGGACATCATCTTCTTTAGAGAGATTGAAAAGTTTGCGGATTCTGCTGGCTCTTTTGGGACCCAGGCGACGAGGCACTGTAGTATCAGTGAGTCCAGGAATATCCTTTTCCCCTAAAAGAAAAAAGTGAACAGATGTTTTTAATTCAACAACTTCCTTACAAACAAGAACCCTAAACTGTTCAGGCATTGCCAAAGCGAGGTCCACTTTCAAAGATAATCAGCTTTAAGTCAGTGTTGACAAAAATAAAACTCCAGAATAAAAGGCTCACCTTTTTTCACGATGACCAAATTGAGAACACTCAGATTGGCATCCACAATGCAACCCCGTACAGATTTGCGCTTTCTCTCTCCAGTCCTCCTTGGTCTGTAACAGGAATGCCCCTTACTCAGTAGCAGGCGAACTCTGCCATGGGTCAAGACACCCTGCTTCATGGGGAAACCCTGCTTATCGTTCCCGCCACTGATTCGGACCACATAACCCTGCAGGAGAACACGATGACAAGTTAAAAACAAAGCATTGTGGCCTCTGAGAAGTACACCCTTAAGTCTACTTAGTACCGTTCATTAGGACCGATTTGACACTTTAAATAGTTTTCTCTGGTCACTAAATTTGTCTATACTTCCAGTTTCCCAAGTTAGATTAGCAAAATCCTTTCGACCAAGTCATATTTCTAGTCTTTATTTTACCGGAGTTGTTAACTCTTGGGGTAGAAACAGTATGTTATGAAACCTAAGTATCAAGGAACCACAAATCAGAAACAACCTTCTTGGCACTTTTGAAGATCCCTTTGGAGACCTTTAGCTTGCAGGTCAAGAACAATATATTTTTCATTTGATCTACATAAACATAACCCTGCCAAGTGATAGAGCCACCTTATAAAGTGACATTTGGAACTAACCTAAGGTTGGGAAACAACCCGAGTGTGAACCCCATTACATTTACCAATTACCAATAGCGTTTACCACCTCTCTTAAATAGAGCTAACAATTCAACGCGACAGTTCAACTTTTACCTTCCATTCTTCACCCAGAGCGTCAGCAGCAACTTCTGTGGCCATACGCTTCTCGTAGAAGGTACGAAGTTTTCGTTCATCGTCCACTTCAATGAGCTTCTGGCAGCCAGTGGCCGGGAAAGAGATGTTCAGCTAAAAATTATAAACGAGGGGGAAAAGAACTTCATGAAAATAGCAGAACCACTAGAAAAGTTATTCCATAGCAAAAAGCCTTTCCTGTCACCCGCACACAACAGAAAATTATTCACTAAAGGACACGTGCAAGGCGCCACAAACACGGCACTAAAAATAGGACCTATCTTGCAAGGCTTGCGGAATGCCGCCACGGAGAATTACGGTCCACAGCCGTTCACTCTCTCAGATCAAGGAGTCTGACCTACGTGCCGTCAGCTCGGCCGCCTCTATCCTGCCTGAGGGTCAAGTCGCCACCATGGCGCTCCCAGACCGGCGTAGCTCCAGCTGCAATCGCTCGCCATCCGCTCTCCCATGGAGCTCCGGCCCCAGAAGAGCGATCCTTCTCCTGCCTCAGACTCTTCTCCATCCAGGGCTAGGATTTTCGAGCGCAACGACACATCGTAGGGCTTGCTCCACGTTCCACAAGCCTACCCGGACACCCGCCACCAGTTCCTACCTTCATTCTGAAGCGGCCGACAGCCTCCGAGGCGCCACGAAAAAGAGACCCAACTTCCGCTTAACCCAGGTCACATAGGCTCTTCCAGTTCTCGCGAGATGTGTAGACGCCTGGTATAGTGGAAGTGAGTATTGGTAGGCAGTACTTCCGGGGTGGGGTTAATCAGCGGTTGGGAGATAAGAGTCGGTAGGCGGTGCGTACGAGGCGGCACAGGTTTAGTACCGAAGACTAGTTTTTCTACTGCTTGTTCTTTCCCGTATGATTCTGGGTTAGGAAGCAGTTCTGCTCGGTCCCGGACACTGCTTCTGATGATACCAAGGAAGGAGGCGGGATCGGAGTTCGACTATCCTGCGCTCTCCTGTACCTCAGGCTCCATCCGAAGATTTCCAGTTTAGGAGCGTGCCCTGCCCTGGTTCCGGTCTTGAAAAATTGTGGTTTGATTTTTCTTAAATACTTGATCATCCACGTCCTTTAACCGCTTTGCAGTCATCGTTCTGTCACGTGCGTGAGTGCTAAGTTCCTTGGGTCGAGTCCGACTCTTGGGACCCCATGGAATGAAGCCCTCCAGGCTCCTCTGTCCATGTGATTCTTCAGGCAAGAATACTGGAGTGGGTTGCCATGCCCTCCCCCAGATAATCTCCCGACCCCGGGATGGAACCCGCGTCCCTTCTGTCTCCTGGATTGGCAGGCGGGTTCTTTACCACTATCGCCACCTGCAGTTCTATCACAGAATGATGCATTCAGCCAGCGTTTCTTGGAAGCCAGTTAACCATAGTTTACTCCTAGTCCCGGTGTAGAGCCTCTCTGCTTTCTGCCTTTTTTCTGCGATCTTTTTAAAACGCAAAGTTCTGTCACTCCATTGTTGGAGATGCACAATTTATTTCCCACTACAATTAAATACTTTCCAAATTTCTTAACCTACTTTCATATATTTTTCAGTCAAAAACTCAGCTTTTGCCATTTGTTAATGCCATGCAAGGCTTTCAGCTTACATGTCCCTCTTAAGAGAAGCCTTTCCTGACCACACAACCGGAAATTGTATTCCTCTCTAGTGTAGCACTATTTACCTTTATCAGTTCAGTTTAGTCGCTCAGTCGTGTCCGACTCTTTGCGACCCCATGAATCGCAGCACACCAGGCCTCCCTGTCCATCACCAACTCCCGGAGTTCACTCAGACTCACGTCCATCAAGTCAGTGATGCCATCCAGCCATCTCATCCTCTATCGTCCCCTTCTCCTCCTGCCCCCAATCCCTCCCAGCATCAGAATCTTTTCCAATGAGTCAACTCTTCGCATGAGGTGGCCAAAGTACTGGAGTTTCAGCTTTAGCATCATTCCTTCCAAAGAACACCAGGGCTGATCTCCTTCAGAATGGACTGGTTGGATCTCCTTGCAGTCCAAGGGACTCTCAAGAGTCTTCTCCAACACCACAGTTCAAAAGCATCAGTTCTTCGGCGCTCAGGCTTCTTCACAGTCCAACTCACAACCATACATGACCACAGGAAAAACCATAGCCTTGACTAGACGAACCTTTGTTGGCAAAGTAATGTCTCTGCTTTTGAATATGCTGTCTAGGTTGGTCATAACTTTTCTTCCAAGGAGTAAGCGTCTTTTAATTTCATGGCTGCAGTCACCATCTGCAGTGATTTTGGAGCCCCAAAAAATAAAGTCTGACACTGTTTCCACTGTTTCCCCATCTATTTCCCATGAAGTGATGGGACCAGATGCCATGATCTTTGTTTTCTGAATGTTGAGCTTTAAGCCAACTTTTTCATTCTCCACTTTCACTTTCATCAAGAGGCTTTTGAGTTCCTATTCACTTTCTGCCATACGGGTGGTGTCATCTGCATATCTGAGGCTATTGATATTTCTCCCGGCAATCCTGATTCCAGCTTGTGCTTCTTTCAGTTCAGCGTTTCTCATGATGTACTCTGCATATAAGTTAAATAAGCAGGGTGACAATATACAGCCTTGATGTACTCCTTTCCCAATTTGGAACCAGTTTGTTGTTCCATGTCCAGGTCTAACTGTTGCTTCCTGACCTGCATACAAATTTCTCAAGAGGCAGATCAAGTGGTCTGGTATTCCCATCTCTTTCAGAATTTTCCACAGATTATTGTGATCCACACAGTCAAAGGCTTTGGCATAGTCAATAAAGCAGAAATAGATGTTTTTCTGGAACTCTCTTGCTTCTTCCATGACCCAGTGGATGTTGGCAATTTGATCTCTGGTTCCTGTGCCTTTTCTAAAACCAGCTTGAACATCAGGAAGTTCACGGTTCACGTATTGCTGAAGCCTGGCTTGGAGAATTTTGAGCATTACTTTGCTAGCGTGTGAGATGAGTGCAATTGTGCGGTAGTTTGCACATTCTTTGGCATTGCCTTTCTTTGGGATTGGAATGAAAACTGACCTTTTCCAGTCCTATGGCCACTGCTGAGTTTTCCAAATTTGCTGTCATATTGAGTGCAGCACTTTCACAGCATCATCTTTCAGGATTTGAAATAGCTCAACTGGAATTCCAGTTACAATTTTCCTTTATAGTACTATTTAATCATGATACATAAATGGTCTGCTTATGGTCTGTCTGCATACTAGATGGTAAATTAGGCTAGGTCTCATAACTTCACTAAGGTATACTCAGGAAGCAGTAAAATGCATGGCTCTTAATAAGTAAGGCTCAGTAATATGTGATCATAACCCTAGTTTTGATATGTATTAGTCTTTCAGAGTGTGGTAGTATGGAGCCAGCCAGCAGAGGAAGAATGAGTTGAGTGTATTACAGTAAATCTTGAATCAGCAATGATTCAGCTCTTAATAGAACAGAAAGATGCAGGGAAAATACGGTGCATTTGATAGTCCTCCAGAACATTGTTGGGAGAATGAAAATCCAGGTGATCTAACTTTGAAACCCACAGTACCCTGAAGAATGGAACACTTACTATCTATTACGTATTTACTCCATAGTTTTTCCTCAAGAAAAAAACCCCTACGTTTAAAATAAATTTTTACTTTCCAAGATTATCACATCCATCTTCTGCTTCGGTATCACAAAGTTTTGAGTTTAGGCCTGCTTCACATTCAAAGTTGAAAGATTGTGCTAAACCCTATTTGTGTGGTAAGTCGCTTCAGTTGTGTCTGACTCTTTGCGACCTTGTGGACTGTAGCCCACCAGGCTCCTCTGTCCATGGGATTCTCCAGGCAAAAATACTGGAGTGGATTATCATGGCCTCCTCCAGGAGATCTTCCTGATCCAGGGATCAAACCCATGACTCTTATATCTCCTGCATTGGCAGTTAGGTTCTTTACCACTAGCGCCATCTGGGAGGCCCAAATCCTGTGTAATAAGTAAGTGTTAGTCGCTCAGTCGTGCCCAACTCTTTACGACCCCATGCACTGCCGCCCACCAGGCTCCTATGTCCATGAGATTTTCCAAGCAAGAATACTGGAGTGGTTGCCATTTCTTTCTCCAGAGGATCTTCCCTGACCCAGGAATCGAACCCAGGTCTCCTGCACTGCAGGCAGATTCTTAACCAACTGAGCTACAAGGGAAGATATTAATGTAGAAAGTGTGGCCAAATGATGTATTTAAATTCAGTATATGTAATTTTTGTTATTAAGGTGAAATTGACGTAGCATAAAACCATTCATTTTTATGTGAACAATTAATTCAGTGGCATTTAGCACTCACAGTGTTGTTTGGTCAGCACCTCTATTGGTGCCAAGACAGTTTCATCACCCCAAAAGGAAACCTATATCCATTAAGCAATTGCTCCCCATTCCCCTCTTCCACCAGCCCCTAGTAGCCACAATCTGTGCACTGTCTATATGAATTTACTTAATCTATATATTTCATATAAATGAAATTATACAGTATGTGATCTCTGTATCTGCCTTCAAATTTTTTTTACATTCATCCACATTGTAGTGCGTATCTGTTTTTTAATTCCTTTTAATGACTGAATAATATCACTTTGTACGTGTAGGTCGCAGTTTGTTTATCCATTCATCCACCAATAGACATTTGGGCTGTTTCCAACTTTTTTTTTAAAGTTTATTTTTGGCCGCACTGGGTCTTCATTGCTGTGCTTTCTCCAGTTGTGGCAAATGAGGGCCACTCTCTAGTTGCAGCTTCTCAACGTGGTGGCTTCTCCTGCTGTGGAGCATGAGCTCCAGGGTGGGTGGGCTCAGTAGTTGTGGCCAGCAGGCTCCAGAATGCAGGCTCAGTAGTTGTGGTGCAGGGGCTTAGTTTCCCCACAGAATATGAAATCTTCCTGGACCAGGGATCAAACCCATGTCCCCTGTGCTGGCAGGCAGATTTTTAACCACTGGACCACCAGGCAAGAGGTGGTGATTGCACAACACTGTGATCTAAATTGTTCATGTGAAAATGAATGATTTTATGCTGTGTCAATTTCACCTTAACAACAAAAATTACATACACTGAATTTAAAGGCATCATTTGGGCACACTCTTTACATTAATATCAGATGATCAAAGAGGATTTCAGCCTGCCAGGTGGCGCTAGAAGTCCTGTTTCCCACCAGAAGTCCTGTTTGCAACTTCTGACTACTGTAAATAGTGGTGGTATGTTGAGCACCTATTTTTAGTCCTTTGGGGTATATAGGAGGAACTGCTGGGTCATGTGGTAATTCTGTGCCTCCTAGGAGAACTGCTAAACTGTTCGGTTTCATTTTTCATTCTCCTCAGAAATGTATGCATTTGTTATTTTGTTACTTTATCTCTCCTTTTAAATTATAGTCTTCCTAGTCGGACAGAGCAACTTCACTTTCACTTTTCACTTTCATGCATTGGAGAAGGAAATGGCAACTCCAGTATTCTTGCCTGGAGAACCCCAGGGATGGGGAGCCTGGTGGGCTGCCGTCTATGGGGTCGCACAGAGTCGGACACGACTGAAGCGACTTAGCAGCAGCAGTAGCGGGTCTGAAGTGGTACCTCAGTGTGGTCTTGATTTTCATGTCCCTAATGACTAATTATGTTGAGCATCTTGGCCATTTGTATATTTTCTGTAGAGAAATGTTTATTCAAGCCCTTTGCCCTTTTTTTTTTCTAAGCTCTATTTTTATTGAAGTAGTAGTAGTGAGTTAATATGAGGCAAATAGTAAAATCCAGAACTATTCCTCAGGTTTTTGTCTTTTCTAGTGCATTTTTTATTGTGGTAAAAGACATGAAATTTACCGTCTTAACAATTTTTAAGTATGCAGTTCAGTCGTGTTAAATATATTCACGTTGCTGTGAAACTATCTCCAGAACTATTTCCTCTTGCAAAACTGGAACTCTGGACTCATAAAACAGCTCCCTTTTTCCCTTCTCCTCATCCCTGGTAACCATCAGTCTTATATATCTATGAATTTGACTACTTTAGGTAATTGATACAATTAGAATCATACAGTACATGTCTTCTTGTGGCTGGTTTATTTCACTAAACATAATGTCCTCAAGGGTCATCCATGCTGTAGCATGTGACAAGATTTCCTTCCTTTTTAAGACTGAAAAATATTTCATTGTATTTATATACCACATTTTATGTATCCATCTGTCTGTTGGTGAACATTTGGATTGCTTCCACTTCTTAGCTGTTGTCAATTCTGGTATTAACATAGACGTGCATATCTCTTGGAGACCCTGTTTTCAATTCTTTTGTATATATATCTAGAAGTGAGATTGCTGGATCATATGGTCATTCAATTTTAAATTTTAAGGAATGATGCTAAAGCTGAAACTCCAGTACTTTGGCCACCTCATGCGAAGAGTTGGCTCATTGGAAAAGACTCTGTTGCTGGGAGGGATTGGGGGCAGGAGGAGAAGGGGACGACAGAGGATGAGATGGCTGGATGGCATCACTGACTCGATGGACATGAGTTTGAGTGAACTCCGGGAGATGGTGATGGACAGGGAGGCCTGGCGTGTTGCGATTCATGGGGTTGCAAAGAGTCGGACACGACTGAGCGACTGAACTGAATTTCCATAGAAGTTGCACCATTTCATAATCCCACAAGGGCTCTTTTCGTATATTTGAATTGGCTTGTTTTCTTATTGAATTGTAAAATTTCTTTATATATTCTGAATGCTATACCCTTATTAGATATATAATGTCCAAATATTTTTTCCCATTTTATAGGTATTTTTCCACTTTCTTGATAAAGTCCATAGATGTACAATGGTTTTAAATTTTGATATAGTCCAGTTATCTAATTTGTCTGTTGTTGATTGTGTTCACATTCTCATATCTGAGACAAAGCCATTGCCAAATCCCAAATCCCTATATTCTTCTCCAATAACTTTATGGTTTGAGTTCTTGTATTTAGGTTGTTGATCCATTTTGAGTTAGTTTGTTAATGTGGTTTGCAGTTGGGAGCACAACTCCATTCTTTTGCACATGGACATCCAGTTGTCCTACCACCATTTGTTGAAGAGGATATCCTTTCCCTCTTTGAATGACCTTGGCACTTATGTTGAAAATCAATTGGCCGTAGATGTACAAGTTTATTTCTGGCCTCTCGAGTCTGTTCCATTGATTTATGTATCTCTCTCTTTATGCCAGCACCACACTGTTTTGATGTGTAGCTTTGCAGTAGGTTTCAAAATCAGGAACTGGAGTCCTATATGCAATGTATGCTCTTGGAATTTTGATATGGATTGCATTTAACCTATATATCAATTTGGGGAGTATTGCCATTTTTATGACATTGTCTTTCACCTCATGAACATGATATGTCTCTCTATGTATTTAGGTCATCTTTAATTTTTTTCAGTACTGTTTTGTGGTTTTCAGTATGTAAGTCTTTCCCCTGCTTGACTAAGTTTATTCCTAGATAATTTGTTCTTGTGGATAACATATGATATATATTATATATATATATATTATATATATATGCATGCATATACTATTTTTTCTAAGCCATTTGAAATTCAGAAGTATTTCACTTCTGAATGCTTAAGGATATATTCTAAGAACACATAGCCTCAGTATTGTTATCCCATCTAAAACTTATTATTTATATAATACATTCTACTATGCAGCCCATTTTTTAATTTTACTGATTATCCACAAATCTCTTTAGTTTTTCCCTCAAACCTATCAGCTCCAGGGCCTGGCCCCACCCATCAGCAGGTGAGTACCAGCCCCAGGATCCCCTGGGCCATGTAACCAGCAGACACTGCGTGAGATAGGGCCTAGTAGCTAATCAGACTATTGGCCAGCTCCACCTACCAACATATCCAAACAAAGGAACAAGACAAAACTCCAGAAAAAGAACTAAACAAAGTGGTAATAAGCAGTTTACCTGATAGAGAGTCCAAGGTAAAGACCATAAAGAGACTCAATGAACTTGGGAAAAGACTGGATGAACACAGTGAGAAATTTGATAGAGTAAAAATATATAAAGAAGAACCAAGCACAGCCAAATACAATAATGGAAATAAAAAATACATTAGAAAGGATCAATAATTCATACTACACAAGGCAATCTACAGACTTAATGTAGTTCCTATCAAAACGCCAAAGTCAGGGAATTCCTTGGCTATGCACTGGTTAGGACTCCATGCTCTCACTGCCTGGGGCCTAGGTTCAATCCCTGATCAGGAAACTAAGGTCCCACAATTTGGCACTGCAACCCAATTTCTTTTAAAAAGTCATTTTTCACAAAACTAAAACATAGAATTCTAAATTTGTATGAAAACATAAAAGACTCCAAATGGTCAAACAATCATGAGAAAGAAGAAGAAAACTAGAGGCATCATGCTTCCTGATTTTAAAATATAATGAAGTTACAGTAATCAAAACAGTATGCTACTGGCATAGAAAGAGACATATGGATCAATGGAACAGAATAGAGAGCCTAGAAATAAACCCACACTTACATGGTCAATCTATGACAAAGGAGGCAAGAATATGAAATGGGAAAAATAGTGTTGGGGAAACAGGAGAGCTATGTGCAAAAGAAACTGGACTGCTTTCTCACACCGTAGACAAAAACAAACTCAAAATGAATTAAAACTTAACACAATGTTGTAAAGTAATTAGCCTCCAATTAAAATAAATAAATTTAAAAAATTAAAAAAAGATCCTACATTCTGCAATTAAGATCTGGCACAGACAAAATGAAAACCAAAACAAAATAGGAGTCATTCTTAGCACTCCAGTCCACAGGCTAGAGTAGTTTGTCTCTTGTAACTGAACCCTGAATGAATATAACTATTTTAGCCCTTCAGTCTTTCAAGTTGTCATCTTTCAAAGCAAGTAAATTACCCAAAATTAAAGGCTTCAAGCTAACTCATAAGGTCCACAATCTGGTAAAATTCTAGGTAAGGCAAATAACTTTATGCTGTTTCCTTTAATTTCCTGGTAAATTAATTAAGAAGGATATGGTTTTATCTGCTCTTCTTATTAAATTTATATACCATTAAAAAAAATTAAGTACAAGATCTGAAACTATCAACCTCCAAGAAAAGAAAAAACAAAGGCAGTATGCTCTTTGATATTGGTCTTACCAATATTTTTTTTTTTGATGTGTCTATTCAGGCAAGGGAAACAAAAGTAAAAATAAATCTTGCACCAAACTAAAAAAACTTTTGCTCAGTGAAGGAAGCTATCAACAAAATGGAAAGTCTGCCTATGAATGGGAGAAGATATTTGCAAACAATATATCCCATAATAGGTTCATATCCAAAATATACAAAGAACTTGTTTACTCAAAAAAAAAAAAAAAAAAAGGATGAAAAATGGCCAGAGGACATGAATAGACATTTTTCCAGAGAAGTCATAAAAGTGGTCAACAGGCAAACGAAAAGATACTCAGCATCACTAATCACCAAGGAAATGCAAATTCCAAGAGATGATGAGATGATGAGGATGATGAGATATATCATCCATCATAAAAGGAATATTCAAAATAACATCAGCAAAATGGCTGAATACTTTCTTGCTCCTACCCCTCTCATCAAAGACAACCATTCAGCATCCATCAGGGAGAAAAGTGCCTTTGTGGCAGCTTTGGGACCCAAGTTTATTGTGAAACCTTAGTCCAGTCCCAAACCAGGGAGAGATATTTTGTGAAGGTAGTCCTGAATCCAGGGTGCTGACTTCACTGGTCACAGACTTGAAACAGTCCTCAGATACAGAGGACTAAGGTCCCATAATTTGGCACTGCAACCCAATTTCTTTTAAAAAGTCATTTTTCACAAAACTAAAACATACAATTCTAAATTTGTATGAAAACATAAAAGACTCCAAATGAGAAAGAAGAAGAAAACTAGAGGCATCATGCTCCCTGATTTTAAAATATAATGAAGTTACAGTAATCAAAACAGTATGCTACTGGCATAGAAAGAGACATATGGATCAATGGAACAGAATAGAGAGCCTAGAAATAAACCCACACTTACATGGTCAATCTATGACAAAGGAGGCAAGAATATGAAATGGAATATGAAATACAGTCCTCTGTATCTGAGGACTTGGCTACAGCACCATTTGGCTTTGGTTCTGTCACCAGCACTGTTCACTAAGGGACCCAGAAGGTGTCACGCCTATCCATGCATTTGACAACAGGCACTCAGACCTCAGTCTTGCTGTAGATTCCGAAGTGGCTTATGAACAGGGTCTAGCCAGTCTTGCCTGTGATCTGGGAATCCTTGCATATATCCCTCCTAACTCAGTCAAACTGTAGATTTTAAAATAACCTTTAACTGGGATTCAGTCCATCCTAGTCACAGTTAGCAAACAGTCCTGCTGATGGAAGGACTCAGCAGCAGACGCTCTAAACCCTAAAATGGCCCTATACTTGGTTCCAGCGCCTCTGATCATGGCTATGAAGCCGTCCAGCCCACCCAGGGAACCTGGTAGGAGACCCTCCAATCCACACCTCCAGACCTCCACACCTCCAGTAAGGTCTGCAGACCTTACTCTTGTATGTGAAACCTGAAATAACCATGGGCCTCGGTTTCACCCCTTCTCAGCCACAGTCCAGAATCAGTTGTGCCTGTCCAGGGATTCATCCAAATACCAGGTCCTCCCATGGACCTGGTAAGAACTCCAGGTACCTGCTAGTAGGCTGCTTCCTGAGGACCCAGCTGTGGAAACTGAAGCAGATCCTACCAGAATATTGAACAAAGTACTAGAGGTAGTCCCATACCAGACATACCAAATCAGACAGAATTTATACTTGCCCAAACCTCTGGTAACATCCTGCCAGCTAGGGAGTCCGCCCACCCCCACAGACCCAGCCACATCACATAACTGGCTCTCATCCAGCAAGACTGCAATTCTGAAAGTAACCCATCATCCCAGGGAACTGACAGGACCTCTCAGAGATATCTGCACCCCTATGTTCATTGCAGCATTATTCACAATAGGCAAGACAGGAAAACAACCTAAGTGTCTGCTGACAGATGAATAAATAAAGAAATTTTTTCCTGATGGTCCAGGTCTTAGGACTTGGCACTCCCACTGCAGGGTCCCTGGGTTCAATCCCTGCTAGGGGAACTAATATTCTACAAAAAAAGAAAAAGAAAGAAAATTTGGTATCTGTCTATCTGTAATGGAATAGTATTCATCCATTTTTAAAAAACTGCTATTTGCAATAACAGGGACAGCTCTTGAGGGTGTTATGCTGAGGGAAATAAATCAGAAGACAAAATACTGTGTGGCCTCACTGATTTGTGGAATCTAAAAATAAAAAGAGCAGAACTCATAGAAGTAGGATTAGAATGGTGGTTGTCGGGCTGAGAGGTGGTAGAAATGGGAGCACACTGAGTGTTAATCGTCAGTGGGATACACAAGCAGAGAGATCCAGGCACTTTCAGGTACGTAGGCTTGAAGGCTGAGTGACTCAAATGTAAAAGGTGGGTTTGGAGTGGGGGGCCCGTACTAACATGCTGGGGATGCCATAACAAAATACAGCAAACGAGGTGACTGAAAAACAGAAATAAATTTTCTCACAATTCTGGGTGGAGCTAGAAATCTGAGGCCAAGGTGTCAGAGGATTGGTTTCCTCTGAGGCCTCTCCTTGGCTTGTAGCTGGCCATGTTCTCTCTCATATCCACGTGGCCTTTCCTCTGTGTGTGTCTGGGTCCCCATCTCCTCTTCCTCTAAGGACACCAGTCATATTGAATTAGAGCCCTGCCCAATAATTTCATTTTAACTGAATTATCTCTTTAAAGACCGGATCTTCAAAATACAGTTATATTCTGAAATACTGGGGATTAGGACTTCTACGTAAGAATTTGTGGGGGACACAATCCAACTCCTAACAGGGCCCAAAGATCAAGTCTCTTGACTATGAAGAGCCCGACTAAATGGAACACATTTTGTATTCAATAGCGACTTAGCAGCAGCAGCAGCAGCACTGAGTTAAAGTACTTCTCAAAGCACTCAGTAAAGGTATTGGGTTGGTCAAAGAGTTTGCTTGGGTTTTCCCAAAACGTCTTAGAGAAAAACCCAAGGGAACTTTTTGGCCAGCCCAATAAAATTTCCCCTAACTCACCGAGAAAATGAGTTTTTCAAGTGTGTTTAGGGAAAGAGGCATTTTCCAAAAGGAGGTGTAAACACAGAAAGGAAGAGAAGTAGTAAGGAAGGAAATGGAACTTGAGCATTTCAGTAAGCTGTCTCATATTTGGCTCAAGTCAAGAAAACAGGAAAGAAAGATCATTTAGACAAAAACTAAATTTCAAGGGCAATTTCTACTTGTAGGAAGAAACTAATTTTAAAACATGCCATGCTGTGTTTGGGAAAGGAAGCTAAATCAAAGAAATGAAGTTAGGAAAACTTCTTGCCAGTATTCCTCTAAGTATATGCAGGAGCAAGAATTACAATGGCTTTCTCACCCCTTGGGTCAGGGGCTAAGGGACGTTTTTGCAGGTTTGTGGAAAACAAGCTCTGGCATATGTTGATGAAATATTTGGTGGTGGGCAGGAAGGAAAGGGGATGACAAGAAAAATACTAGAATAAATCTTTTTTTTTTAAATCAGATTAAGTCACTATATCACAGCAATCTTCTTTTTGTCCCACCTATTTTCATTCTTTAATAGCTATGTGGCCTTGGACAACTTATGCATTTCATTCTCTCCATTCCTTAATTTCGCCATCTGTAAAATAGTGGTAATACCTTCTTTATAGAGTTTGTGTCAGAGATAAATGAACTTACACTTGAAAAGAGTTAAACAGCTCTGGGAGTGAGTATGGTAGACTCTCAATGAGCGTTAGTCGTCCTCACCATCCTCACCACATCATCACCTGTCATCACCTACATCCCTCTAACTCTGCTCCTGTCACTCTCATTTCCAGGAATGTTTCCTTTCCCCTCCCTCTAAGCTGTGGTGCTTTGGGGAGGCTTTCCCTGAGGGTTCCAGCCTAGGCTGATCTTGCTACGAGGAGGAGATGGCAGGCTGAACTTGGTGCTGAGATGCTGTGGATTAATTCAGTTGGTGGACAGCCTTGAGGCATTACTGAGAACACACCTTCTGGACTCAACAAATTCACATGGCAATTTCATAAAAAATTGGCACTGAGGTTCCAGCAGTTTCTTCCATGAGTGGAAGTTGAGAGTGGGATTTAATCTAGTCGAAGTCGTCATCCAGTAGGAAACCACACAGATCCTAGAAGCACCAGAGAGGGAGGGCGGGGAGAGCTGTGGCTCAGATATAGCCTGGGTCCAATCCCATCCACTTCCTGTTCCTCACTGATTGGCCCGAAAGGTCACCATGACGAAAATTCATGAGCTGTTTGTAGTTCGTTGGTATCTGCAAGGAGATACCCGAATTATTCTCTGAAATTATTACTATAAATCCTGTCAAAGGTTTCTTCAAAATGCATACCCTAAAATACATTCGTAATGTCTTCATATGGAGAGAAATCCCAGCCCTTGTGGTGGGTCCACTCACTTTGGGAATTGTCAGATATTTCTAGGATTAAATTTCTTTACATTTTCACACTTCAGAGGAGGGTCAAGTGTCCTCTAACTTACCATTTGTTCCCCAGGCTGCACAGCTAATTAGAAAGAAGAAAAATCTGTGGCTCTTCATGGTGTCTAGTTTGTAACCTTCCTGGTAATGACTGTCTCTATCTACAGAAGATACTAAATTTTACATTCTTGCCTCCAACTATTATAACGATTAGAGAATTTAGTAAAAAAAAAAAAAAAAAAAAAAGATCTTCTGGGCCCCAATCTTCTTCACTTTAAAGCCCTTGACCTCTTACCTGGACCTCTCTTTTTCAGTAGACAGTGTTTCTTCCCTCTTCTTGCAGAGGTATGAATTGCTTTGGGGCTTCCCAGGTGGCCCAGTGGTAAAGAATCCACCTGCCAATGCAGGAGCTCTAGGAGACAATGGTTTGATCCCTGGGTGGGACGATTGCCTGGAGAAGGAAATGGCAAATCTCTCTAGTATTCTTGCCTGGGAAATCCCATGGACAGAAGAGCCTGGTGGGGTGCAGTCTATAGGGTCACAGAGTGTTGGACACGACTTAGTGATTAAACAACAATGAATTGCTTCAATCTTCTCTCACCCTCCACATGTGTCCAGGTGTTCATATACAGCCTCCATATTCCCCTCTTTCTTTGCATAGAGTTCTGTTAGGACACTTGGTTTTAAGTCACAGAAATCCTATCCAAACTAGCTGAAGCAAAAATGTGACTTCACTATGAGGGTTCCAGTTTATCTTCGGAACATTTCTGTGCAGCTAGATCTCTAAGCAGAACTCAAACCAGGGACTTCTTTTCCACCAAGACTGTCTCTTGTCTATACAGTTCTCTTTGGAACTGCTTCATTATTCTCTTATGCTGGGTACCAGTTCTGCCTATGTCTCCATCCATTGGAACAAGTTACCAATAGTGCCTCAGTTCAAATCTCCATTCCATTAGACAGCTAGATGAAACTGGAAGGGCTCAGTTCTGCTTCCAGATTCCCATGGGTTCATTCTGATTAGTCAGCCTGAGCCAAGTCAATGAACTCTAGCCATGGAGTTGGGTCACAGGGTGTTAACACAGCTGTTCCTATGGTAGCCAGCTGAATGGCGGTGGGGGCAGGGGAAGGTGGGAGGTGGGCAGGAGAAGGTCCCAGAAAAGGAGAGGATTCTGGGACAAAACAATATGTCTACTCCATGGTGTCCCTTCTCTCCAGGCAAATTATATTTCACTTCTTTGCATCTCCTTCATCTCTTTTACATTTTCAATCTGTTTTTCTATCTGGGCATTAAAATTTGCTCAAGGCCCTCCTCTACTAGAAGACCATCCCATAACTCTTCTTCAAGCTCCTGCCCAATCGTGTACCTTTTTTTTTTTTTCCACTGAATAAATTTCATTTGCCCTTTGCTCACATTTTACCCCAACCTGGTCTCCTCCCACCTCCATTTCCTCAAGGAGTTTCTTGGTGTTCGAAAGGCTGAAGACAAGGCAGAGTGAAGGCAGTGTGAAACGTATAGGCCACGGTGAGCAAGTGTGATATCTCTGACGTGCCGGAGACCCCTCCCAACCCATCTCAGTAGCCACAGAGCCCAGCCCCAAGGGCCCCTGGACTGTGAGGCGTGGTACTAACCAGTCCCTGACCCTTCGAGCTTCCTGGTTCCAAGGAGTCTTTGGCCACAGCTCTGCCTGGACCCCACCCAGGCTGCTGATAGTAGGTTTGTTTATCAAAGCCTCCTTTGGTGAAAGGACCTTCTCACACAGAGGCCTGGGGGTGGGGAGGTGCCCTTCAGGCCCTTTGCCATTCACTTCCTCAGGTGAGAATAACTTCCCTGCCAGGCCTGTGTCCTTTAGAATGAAGGAGAAGGTAACAACCACGGGTGGGACCGGAACTGCTACTTTCAGGATACTTCCTGGTGAAGATGGAGCCCCCAGAACTTGTTCCCAACCTGCCTTTCTGGTGCTCTGCGGTATATAGGTGCTTATGGAGACATCCTATTTAACAGAGCCCTTTGCTGCTGTAATTTTTTTTTTTTAACTCTTTACTATGGTAAATTTTAAACACATCGAAAGTAGAGAGACTAGTTTTACAGGTCTACCACCCAGGTTCAACCACTAAGGTTCAACAATAAGCCATTTTAAAGCCAATGTCGTTCCCTCTATACGATCAAACCAACACCCTTTCCCCAAATCTCAAAGCAAATCTCAGAAATGTTTTATCTGTAAATATTTCAGTATGTATCTCTAAACAATCATGTCCCTTTTGGGGGGTTTATTTTTTATTTTGGCATGGTTTATTAAGGTATAACTTATTAATACATGCAGTAAAATTTTCCTTTCTTAGGTACAGTTCTGAGGTTTTAGAAACTCAGTCAGATAACCACACACCCAGGAAATGGAATAGTTCCATTACTCCTCAAAATTTCCCTGTGCCTTTTTGAAGCCAACTCCGACTCCCATCCTCAAGTAACCACGAGTGTGTGCTAAGTCGCTTCAGTCATGTCCGACTTTGTGCGACCCTGTAGACTTCAGCCCCCCAGGCTCCTCTCTCCATGGAATTCTCCAGGCAAGAATACCGGAGTGGGTTGCCATGCCCTCCTCCAGGGGATCTTTCCGACACAGGGCTCAAATCTGAGTCTTTTATGTCTCCTGCATTGGCAGGCAGGTTTTTTACCACTAGTGCCACCTGGGAAGCCCATTTTAATTCCTTGAAAGTGAAAGTGAAGTTGCTCAGTTGTGTCCGACTCTTTGCAACCCCATGGAGGGTAGCCTACCAGGCTCTCCAATCCATGGGATTTTCCAGGCAAGAATACTGGAGTGGGCTGCCATTTCCTTCTCCAGGGGCTCTTCCCAACCCAGGAATCAAACCCGGGTCTCCTGCATTGCAGACAGACGCTTTACCGTCTGAGCCACTAGGGAAGCCCTTTAATTCCTTAGTTTTGCCTTTTCTAGAATGTCATAAAAATGGAATCATAAAGTATGTACCCTCTTGAAGAATCACCTTTTAAAATGTAATCATCGTCACTACATCTCTCCAGTCAGCAATAATTCCCCCATAGCAAATATCCAGTGTTCACATTTCTGCACTTGCTCTAAAAAACATTTGCTTATACCCTGATTAAGGATCTAAACAAAGAATTGGTATTGGTTGTTACATCTCTAGAGAAAATCTAGAAATTTCCTCCTCATTTTTTGTTTTAAGAAATGAGGTTGTCATGAAGGGTTTCCCTTAATCTGGATTTATTTTATTTTTTAATATTTATTTTTATTTATTTATTTGGCTGTGCTGGGTCTTAGCTGCAGCATGCAGGGTTGTGGCATGTGGTATCTAGCTCCCTGACTAGGGATCGAACCTGGGTCCCCTGCATCAGGCATGTGGTATCTTAGCCACGAGATCACCAGGGAGTCCTAATCTGGAATTTATTGACTGCATCTGCATGTTATCCTTGCTTCCATTCCCAGAGCCCTGCTTCTAAAATCTGGTGAACAGACCAGCAGCACTGGCATCACCTGGGAGTTTGTTAGAAATGCAGACTCTTGGACCCCAGTCAACCCCACCTGGGTTTCCCAGGTGGCACTAGTGATAAAGAGTCTGCCTGCCAATGCAGGAGACGCAAGAGACCCAGCTTGTCTTTCTGGGTTGGGAAGATTACCTGGAGTAGGAAATGGCAACTCACTCCAGTATTCTTGCCTGGAAAATTCCATGGGCAGAGGAACCAGGCGGGCTATAGTCCAGGGGCCACACAGAGTCAGAAACGACTGAGCACACACACAAGAACTATAGAATCAGAATTTGCATTTTTAACATTTTTAACAAGATCTCCAGGTGATTCACCTCCCGTGAATGGTAGTTTTGATCTAGTTTAGGTTCACTGCTTTGGGGGGACAAGGCTGCTTTGTAGGTGATGTTGCATCCTTGATTTTTTCTCAACCCAACACATGTGCTCCGGTCTGTCAGGACTTGTGCCTCTTGTTACTCAGGCCTC
Organism: Bison bison bison; assembly: GCF_000754665.1. NCBI lineage: Eukaryota > Metazoa > Chordata > Mammalia > Artiodactyla > Bovidae > Bison > Bison bison. The sequence goes on from NW_011494948.1 coordinate 13,722,316, forward strand.
TGAGAAATGCAGCCATGCCCAAGGATCTGCCCTCTGCCCGCCTCCATTCTCTTTCTCTCCTGAGACCCAGTGAGCTCACTTACCCACAGTGAGCTCATTTACCCCAGGGCTCAGATGTCACCTTTAAAGTCACCATCCACAAATCTTTCTGATCCTGACCTGTCCTTGGTCTCCTAATTTACCTTTCTGGTTACTGAAAGAACATGTCTCCCCAAATATTCAGCCTGCCCTTTAATTTAACACAAAGCCTAAATCACTATTTTCTGTCTTATCTTCCCTTTTGAGTTAGTAACCCAGTCACTTAATTTTAATTGCTCAGGCTACACTGTTTAAAGTTCTCTTCCATTTTTTTTCCTCCACTCTTTTATGTTGTACCTCTAACCAGCAGTTAAGCTTTATTCTCCTGTATTTGTCAGCCACCATTAGGTTATTCTGGGGTAAGAAACAATTCCCCCCAGTTTTCATGGTTGACAGCATGAAGTTATATTATGAGTGGATTGTGGACCAACTCCCACTCTGGGCTCTCTATTTGTCTTCTTCATTCTGGGATCCAGGCTGAAGACGCCGTCCCAAAACAGGGTTTGGGGAAGGGAAATGAGGAATGGCAGAACTAGAAATCACTTTCAAATCCTCTGCTCAGTCATGGACAAATCAATTCCGTGCACATTTCATTTGCCACAGCCATTGGCAAACTCAAGTCCCACATCTGTGGGTTGGGAAAGTGTGTCGAGTATCTGGAATCAGTAGTGCAACCTATCACAACTCCTATTTTCTATGTCTGCTGCATTCCTTACTTCAATTCCTTTTACCCCTGCCTCAACCTTCACTTCTTGCAGCTTAGGATTCACTTCCTCAGGGAAGCCTTTTCCCTGGTACTCTCAGACAAGATCACATTACCTGCTCTTTGCAGTCGTGGGACTTGTACTCTCTCATAGCATGCAGCATAACTGTAATGAACTATTTATGCAATATTTAATCTCTGGCTTTCCTCCTAGACTGCAAGCTCCATGAAGGCAGACACAACTTCTGCTTTGCTCACCATTTGATCCTTGGCCTCTGGAAAACTGTCTAGGGCACATAGCATATTCAGTAATTCTGTAAATGATGCAAAAGAATAAATGCATTTCTTAATCGTGCCCATATTGGGCACCTGGATTATTGGCAGACTTTATCAATAGTTTCTGATGTCTATTTTATTCTTCATCCATCAAGTTTTCCTTCCTAAAGACCTACTCTTTTCACATCATCTATCAGTCTTTTAATTCAGTCTCCTGTGACTTTTCCTGCTGGAACTGTATTGAAGTTTCCTGAATGATTATGCTGTCTTAGACCCTCATCCTTTTGCACATATTATTTCTTCTAAAGAATTCCCCATCCTCAGTGCTCTGCCTGGTCCTCAGTGCTCTGCCTGGTAAAATACTGTATACCTTGTACATCTTAGTTTGGAGGCTGCCTCCTCTGCTCTGCCTTCTTGGTCTCAGTGCAGACTTGGGCCCCTTTGCATCCACATTCTGTGTCTGAACCTCCATTATAGCAACCTCCATTATAGCAACTGTATTCTAATGGTTTGTGGCTTCTACTAGACTAAGCTCGATGAAGCCAAGAGTGATATTTTCATCTTGTAATTACCGAACACTTACTATAGAGCCTGGCATGAAACAGGTGCTCAAAATTGCTGCTATCCTGTTGCAAGCTATAGTTATTTAACAAAGGAACAGTTTCTCTATCCGGAAAGCAGTGGTCAAAACACATGTTAACAACTTCCATGCACTTCAGGCATGGGCAAAGCCTCAGATTTTCAATTAGAATCAATTTACTTTTATTATACATCCAGTCCTAACATTGTTTGTGTTTTTCCAGGGCAGATTAGAGAAGAAGAGAGGCCTGGTGACAACGGAAGGAAGTGCCCTCTGATGACTGTCAGTAAATAATCCAAGAGCACCCACGGCAGCAAAGGTAGCCACCTTCTTGGAGTGGTTGCACCAGTGTTTCCCTGGTGACGTCTTGCTTTCTGCAGCCCTCCCCCATGGCCTTCTGAGCCTGAAGACTGTCTTAGATAAAAACCAAAAACTTGTGGCTTTTTTTTGTTTCTCTCCTAGCTGGAGAAGGGACCAGACTCTGAGCCCTAGTTTCCTGCTGATGAGCCTGATGAAAGAATGACTTCCTTCACTGGATTCTTTTTTTCTTCCTCTTTTCCTTGGTAGCAGCAGCAGCTGCAGTTTTGGCTTGGATTTGTTTTTTCTTTTTTTTTTTCAGGAAAGCTAAGTATATAGTCCATCTAGTCAAGGCTATGGTTTTTCCTGTGGTCACGTATGAATGTGAGAGTTGGACTGTGAAGAAAGCTGAGCGCTGAAGAATTGATGCTTTTGAACTGTGGTGTTGGAGAAGACTCTTGAGAGTCCCTTGGACTGCAAGGAGATCCAACCAGGCCATCCTAAAGGAGACCAGTCCTGGGTGTTCATTGGAAGGACTGATGCTGAGGCTGAAACTCCAATACTTTGGCCACCTCATGCAAAGAGTTGACTCATTGGAAAAGACCCTGATGCTGGGAGGGATTGGAGGCAGGAGAAGAAGGGGACGACAGAGGATGAGATGGCTGGATGGCATCACTGACTCGATGGACATGAGTTTGGGTGAACTCTGGGAGCTGGTGATGGACAGGGAGGCCTGGCATGCTGCGATTCATAGGGTCGAAAAGAGTCGGACACGACTGAGTGACTGAACTGAAGTATATAGTCCAGAGTGAATTTTTTGTTGCTACCATGAGTGCTTTGACTAAAACGGTGATTCTCAAACTTGAATGTGGGTCAAAATCACCTGGAGAGCTTGTTGAGCTGGAGGTTCTTGGACTCCATCCTCAGAGTTTCTGATTCAATAGGTCTGGGCTATGGACCTAGAAATTTGCATTTCTAACAAATTCCTAGGTGGTGCTGGTGCTACTGGTCTCATACCTTGAGAATCACTGGTCTAAAAAACAAGCCTCAATCATGACCAATGATAAAAAACTCTGGCCAAACAGCAAAATGCAGAAAATTTCATCTTTGATCATGTACTTCTTGCTTCATTTACAAAAGTGTTTGCCCTTTTTTTTTCCTCCAAGGGCAGACTTTGTTACTTGATGATTTATTTCCACTTGTGGGACCAGCTGAACTGGATATTTATCATCAGATATTTACTTAGACCAAAAATAAATAGTTATAAATTCTGTAAAAATAGATGCTGGCATCCTGATTTCCTTGCAAGGGTGGTTCTCCAAAACCTGCTCTCTCCTAGATCTCTATCACTGACTCTTATTTAAACCAAAAGTACCAGCAGCAAACTTAGCATCAGAATTCAGCTGTGCCCTCTTCTCTGCTGTCACACCCTGTATTCCCCACCTTATTCCCAGTCTTCCCAAGCTCTCTTTACTCCAGATATCAGATTTTGTATTAAACTATTAATGGCAGTTTCTAAGGCAACATTCTATTAATATGTCTGCTTCAAAATCAACTACTTAATGACAGGTCATGGTGTTAAGTGACTAAGGTTATATCCATTGAAAAAATGTTAGCAATGGACAGCGTGGATGAAAACATCAGAAAAATGTTAAAACACTTCCAAGAAGGCCAACACAGGCGTATTTGGAGTAATGTAACTTGCATCCTTCATGCTGGTCACCAATGGCTTTTGGCCTGAGCACTGTCATTCTGTGCAGTTGTAATTAGGCAGAACCTAAGGGGTCAGCTTTGATTTTGAAACAGAACTGTCATCCACAATAAGACTTCCTGTGTAGGAAGAAAATTCCCATCATTCTCTTAGCAGGACTTGGAGAGAAGAATAAATAATATCCAGCAAATTCCAAATTTCACTGGTACTAAAACATTGTTCTGCATTGTAATATTGCTGAATTTTAGGTACATCTTACAATGAATGGGATTTTATAATCATGGTCGTCCAGGTGACAGAGGAGATGGTTTGTCACTGCCTGAACACACACAAACTCAGTGGTTTTTCCTGGTGGGATGACTTGGGGACTGTAATCTCCATGTTTCCGTCAACAAATGGTACAAGGACAATTTGGAAAAGAAACATGCTTCCCGTTGTCTGAAAACCTTCTATTGACACCTTCAGGTAAGATCAAGAATATGCCAGCTTTCAAAGGTGTACACGAGATATTCATGGCTGGAAAGCACACAGTAGTGAAGTACTGTTAAAATTGCTGCATCACCAGGACTTGGTAATTAAGGACACTGGCAGTTTTGAGTCAAAAAATGATTCAGAGGAATAGAGATTCTGTGTGTGAAGAAACTACAGGAATTCCTTAATGAATTTCTTCTGCTTTTATTTTTCTTTTTATTGTGGGCTCAAGGATGATGTATAATGATATATGTCTAAGTCTAAAAGCTCTCATTCAATAAATAGTTCAAACTAAATGATAAAAAAAATCTTTTACAAATGATTTAATTGGGGATATCTTTCTTTTTAATAGCAGCTCTTAACCTTTTTGATCTGAAGACTCCTATAATACTAAAAACTTAAGGAATATAAAGAACTTCTGTTTAATAATATCTACCAATATTTACTATATTAGAAATTTACAGAGTCTTATTTTTTATTGCAGTATAGTTTATTTACAGTGTTGTTTAGTTGCAGGTGTATAGCAAAGTTATTCAGATATATATATATATATATACACATACTTTTTCAGATTCTTTTTCCTTATAGATTATTATAAAATATTGAGTTTAGCTCCCTGTGCTATACAGTAGGTCTTTGTTCATTATTTATTTTTTTTTTTTGTATATAGTAGTGTTTATATCGGAGAAGGCGATGGCACCGCACTCCAGTACTCTTGCCAGGCAAATCCCATGGACAGAGGAGCCTGGTAGGCTGCAGTCCATGGGGTCGCTAAGAGTTGGACACGACTGAGCGACTTCCCTTTCACTTTTCACTTTCATGCATTGGAGAAGGAAATGGCAACCCACTCCAGTGTTTTGGCCTGGAGAATCCCAGGGACGGTGGAGCCTGGTGGGCTGCCGTCTATGGGGTCACACAGAGTCGGACACGACTGAAGTGACTTAGCAGCAGCAGTGTTTATATGTTAATCTCAAACTCCTAATTTATCCCTTTCTCCACTTCCCTGTTTGGTAAACATAGGTTTATTTTCTATGTCTGTAAGTCTATTTCTGTTTTGTAAATAAATTTACTTGTATCATTTTTCTTAAATTCCACATGTAAGTGATGTCATATGACATTTGTTTTTCCCTATTTGGTTTACTTCACTTACTATGATAATCTCTAGATCTGTCTGTGTTGCTACAAATAGGAGTATTTAATTCTTTTTATGGCTGATTAATAGTCCATTGTTCCTGTATATATACCCCACACCTTCTTTAGTCATTCATCTGTCAATGGACATTTAGTTTGCTTCCATGTCTTGCTGCTATGGAAATAGGGCACATGTACCTTTTATAGTTTTTTCTGGATATATGCTGAGGAATGGGATTATTGGGTTAAATGGGTGTTTTATTTTTTAGGACACAGTGGAACTGGCTGTCTAGGAAGAGGACAGGATAGGAGTTGGGACAAAGTTGAACAGAGAAGTGTGGTCTGGCTCCCAGGGGTGAAAGCTGGGTTTCCTGGAGTATAGGAGAGGAGTTGGGGCCTGCAGTTTCTGCCAGTGATGGAGGTCTGGAACGATAAACAAATGGCTGTGCAGGAACCTGTGGAAGATGGACACTGGGGGCATAAGGCCCTGGAGCCCTAGCCAGGGTCCAAGTGGAGAGTCAAGTCAGAGAGAGGTAAGGCCCTGGGGAGGTGCTGGCCTTCAGGGTACCATGTAGGCTGGAGCAAGGAGAGCCTAGTGACAGTCACCTTACAAGGGCCTCTTCTGCCACTGCTATCTTGAGCTGAATTTCTGGAGCTGCCCAAGGAAGAAGGATGAGAGCCATGACCAACCAAAACTATTTCTCCAGATATCGGTGGGACTAGATTAGCTTTGATGTAGAAACTACATGATCTCAGGTGACCCGGGCCTGCAGAGGCTTGAAGCAGGATTTCTGCTTCTGGCCAGAGATTGAAATCAGGCCTCGACAGTGAGAGTGCTGAGTCCTAGCCACTAGACCACCAGGGACCAGTGGTCAGTGACAAGGCCCTGGCCTGTCAGCTGTGTAGAAATGAATTTCCATATAGATACAGAGAGAAGTGAAACAAGTAAAGTGTTTTATTAGGAGGAAAAGAGTACACGTGTAGGATAGGCACACAGGCAGGTTCAGAGAGTGAGAGAGAGAGTCGTATCCTCGCAGTAGCTTGAATCACTTTTATGGGGCATTTCTTTTGGGTTTCCTTTAGCCAGTCATCTTGCTTTGCCAGGTTCAGCGTCTGTATTTGGTGTATCTTAGGGTTCTCCCATGTGTGTGCATGCATCTCTTGGCCAAGATGTATTCTAGCAAAGAAAACCATGGGTATCAACATCACTTACTATGGGGTGGCACCCCCTCCCTTTTTTTACCTCCAGGGAACCTTTCTGAGCAGGTCTAGTCAGAAAGGTCCTCTTGACTTTTCGAATGAGGGGATCTCCTCTGGGAGCACAAAGTGACACATGAAAACTCTTCAACAAGTGCCTGGTACATGCTGCTGCTGCTACTGCTAAGTCACTTCAGTTGTGTCCTACTCTGGGTGACCCTATGGACAGCAGCCCACCAGGCTCTTCCATCCACAGGATTCTCTAGGCAAGAATACTGGAGTGGGTTGCCATTTCCTTCTCCAGCCTGGTACATAGTAAGTGCAATATATGCGTCATCATCTCTTGTACCTAGGGTGTTCTGGAGGTGCCATACCTGTCACACTGCATCCTTTGGGGGTTCGGATAGCTGAAGTTTGACCCGATGGGTAATAGAAGACTTTATTCTAGCATTGGAGTCCAAGGGGCGGAGGGCAGGAAAGTATTCAAAATTGCAGCAGCAACAGGGTTTGGGTGGCAGAGGCTGCGTGGGAGAGTCCTTGGTCCCCTACTCCAGTCCCCAAGGTCTTCCTGCTCCGGCCCACCGCACCAAGCAATCCCTTACTGACTTCGGAGGGACTGAGGGCTTTTCTCTGCCGTGAGAGTGGGTGTCCCACGTATCACACAGGCAAGTCTGAGCAAACTTCCCCAAGATTCCGTGGGGGTCCGGTCCCCCTGGGTTTCCTCCTTAATTTTAAGTTTTGCCAGGGCGAGTTCTGTCACAACTCGCTTAACAAGGGTAGGGGGCGCCTACAAGTCTGAGCCGGAAGGTGGGCGGGGGCAGGCCTGTCAAAGCCTTTGCCACCTGCTGGGAACAGGCGTATTTAGAAGCGGGTGCAGGGGGCCGATCCCGCCTCCCCTCGTGCCCCCGTCCCCCGCACATCCCGCCTCTGGGGTGGGCGTGGCCGGCCCTGGGTCCCGCAGGCTGCCCCAGG
>NW_011494948.1:13729831-13743498 GCF_000754665.1 Bison bison bison
GGCGGAGCCTAGGGAGGGGTCCGAGAGCCAGTCACGTCCTACAGGACAGAGCGGAGCCCCGAGAGGCCGGCCCAGGAGGCGCCACATCCGGCGGCTGTCCCGTGGTACATAAAGCCGCGGCCGCCGCTGCCACCACCACCACCGTTGGTTTCCAGCAGCAACTCTGGCCTCCTCTCGGCTGTGGGAGCCTCTGCTCCAATGCCCCAGAGTGGCCATGAGCGCCCCGCACTGGTGGGACCAGCTGCGGGCTGGCAGCTCGGAGGTGGACTGGTGCGAGGACAACTACACCATCGTGCCTGCCATCGCCGAGTTCTACAACACGGTGCGGGGCACGGGAGCGGGGATGGCACGGGCTGGCGGGAGGGGGCTGTCCCCCAGCGCAGCCGCCGCACCTGGAGCCAGGACCCTGGTCGACGCGTGCATCTGGGGCGTTTTCGCTCCGCGGCCAAAGTCGACCCACGCCCCCTCCCCTGCGCGCCTTCCAGTTCTCCATCTGTCCTCTTCTCCAGTCTGTCCCTGACATCTGGGCCATCCTCCTCCTCTGGTCATTTCTTTCTGATGGCTCTATTGTCCTGTTTGGTCCCCACCCGTCCCGGAGCTGGTGCTCCGTGTCAGCCCATTCTTCCAGTTTGGGTCAGTTGGGAGCGGTGAAACCGCGGGGACTACTCCCTTCCTCCCTTAGGATCTCTGTGGTGTGACGCACTTGGGTTGCATTGTGCGGTTTTTACCCCGAGTACCTGCTCTAGGAGTCGGGGAAAAGGGGTGACCTCCAGGCAGGTCTGTGGGGCGGGGGCCACTCCGAAGGTTGGCGCTGCCCGCCCCCGCCCCGCCAAGTACATCAATAATAAGTCGAGTTACCTGGGGCCAGAATTAATCAAGTTAATTACTACGAGTTCTTGCCTTTAGTACTGAGCCTCACACTAGCCCCTAGATCAGTTTCCCTAGGCCTGTGCTCTGTGCAGTTACTAAGCCAGAGAAGTGAAAGGGAAATTTGGCAGTGATGTGTGTGTGTGTGTGTGTGTGTGTGTGTGTGTATGCTTTCTGGACTTGCCTGGGTCTGTAGCTGTGGTCAAGAGGAAACTGTCCCATTGCAGAATCTTGTGTGCTCTTAGTTTTTCGTGGGAGGGAAAACCTGCAGTTGTGTGTGTGTGTGCTCAGTTGTGTCCGACTTTCTGTGACCCACATGGACTGTAGCTCGCCAGGCTCCTCTGTCCATGGAATTTTCCCGGCAAGAACACCAGAGTGGGTCATTTCCTTGACTCAGGGATTGAAACCGTGTCTCTTGCGTCTCCTACGCTGGCAGACGGATTCTTTACCACTGTGCCACCTGGGAAGCCCAGGCCTGCAGTTGGGAAGGAAATGTCTATTCTTTTTGCTAAGTCCAAATATGGTTCCAAATGTGAGACTTGGTGTGGCCATTTCTGCAGCTTATCTTTTCACTGCTGTAATATGGAAAACAGCAACTCCTGGTATGTGAGTCACTGTGAATTTTGACTTTCTTCCTTAGGATTTTCCCCTTTGATTTGCTGGAGAAAATGTCCTGGGCTTGAGTCAATGCTTATTGCCTGGAGGGATCTCCATGAGCTTGTCCCCATCCTTCTATTCTCTGTTGAGGAAACTGACTCTGGAGAGGGGAGCGGCCCTGTGGTCATTTCTGGCAGAGCTGGGACCATGATCCAGAGCCTGCACTCTCCCTCCCTTCAGTGCTGAATTCCTGGGCTGCCCTCCCAGCAAACATTCCTTTTTTTTTTTTTTTAAATGACTGGGTTAATTCTGCAAGGAAACCTGGTCCTCTGCTGCCCCTAGAAGCTGTGACACATGAGGTCATCAGAGGTGGCCACCCTCCACCTATTGTACAACCTGTTTTAGAGCGTGCAGTCAGGTGTGGACAGTTGCCCACAGAGGATGCACTGGGGCAGGGCTGGGTGCTTTCAAAGGCAGTAGGTCAGTTTTTCCATTTGTAAGTGGAGAGTACTACTGAGGATTTCACCAAAGTTAGAGAAGAAATGACAGCCTGGGGACAGATTCTCACGTACCCAGCAAGGTAATTATCTGTGGTGTCTGAGGCCAGTAGAGTCAGGTCTAGTTATTTGGCCAAAAAAGTTAGTGTGTAGCTGCTTCGAGTCAACCCCAGGGTGCTGGATGAGGAGGAGAGCTTATTTTTGTCCTTACTTTTAATCTGGTTTCATTGGAGCTGTTACGCAGTGAGTGCTAAAGTCTTTATTAGAAATGAGCTGTTGATCTTCAGCTGCAGCATCTGTGGCTAATTAGCTCTGTTGGTCCCCCTGACAAACCTTGTTCTTTGGCATACTTGTAAACCACAGAATTTGCTTTAGCAAAGTGCGAATACTGAGGGTTTCAGAGAAGTCGGCCATCAGACTTTGTAGAGTGTAGATCCAAAGAATTTAGCAAAAAGCGTTTCCTTCTCTCCTTCCCACGTCTTAGTTATCTTCTGATCCTTGTCACAGAACAAACCCATGCTTATCTTACTCCTGTATTAGGGAAGACAGTGAGCTACTTGGTGATAAAGTGAAAGTGAAGTCGCTCAGTCATGTTCTACTCTTTGGGACCCCATGGACTGTAGCCTACCAGGCTCCTCCATCCATGGGATTTTCCAGGCAAGAGTACTGGAGTGGGGCGCCATTTCCTTCATCTCATTAAATTCTCAGAGTAAGGCAGCAGGCCTAATTATCTATTTTACAATAAAATGGTAACCATTACTGATTGAGGAAAAATTGAAGATGTAAAGTCAGGAGGACTCAGAGGGGGGGTTTAGAACCTTCTTAATGGATCTTGGTGGTCAGCTGCCACTCCTGCAACTGCAGTCACTCCTGGCCACCACTAGTTTGCTGTTGAAGCTCCCCAGGGTCCTTTACCGTCACCCTCAGCAGTGGGTGCTATTTATTACATCCATTGGATACAGGAGAAAACTGAGGCCTAGATAGATTTTGAAACTTGCAAAGGTCAAGAAAATGGCAGATCTAGAGTTAGAACTTGGATGGTCCGTTTGACCCTACTAAGATAACTGCTCTTGAAGATGCAAATGTCATTATAGCTACTTTAAATTTATTTAGCACAGTATAGGTATTTATTATTTAGTCATTCTTTAACTTAAAACTCCTGCATTGGGACCATTTGATCTTTTGGCTAGTCATGGTGGTGGATATGGAACAAAAAGTTTTGGAATTTTTTTTTTGGCTGAACCTTGCAGCATGTGGGATCTTAGTTCCCAGACCAAGGATTGATGGAACTTAGGCCCCCTGCAGTGGAAGTGCAGTTTTAACTACTGGACTGCCAGGGAAGTCGTTTAAAGTAGTTTTTTGCCATTGTTGTTTATTATAAAAGTAACAACATGATCATGGTTAAAAAAATATGCAAGTTATGAAGTGAAAAATACCCTTTCTTATATATCTTTTCAGACATTTTCAAAGCATGTAAAAAGCATGTATTTGTGTAAACATAGAAAATACGTGTGCAACATGTGTATACACAGTGTTAGTCACTCAGTCGTGTCTGACTCTCTATTATCCCACGGATTGTAGCCTGCCAGGTTTCTCTGTCCATGGAATTCTCCAGGCAAGGATACTGGAGTGGGTGGCCATTTCCTTCTCCGGGGGTTCTTCCTGACCCAGGGATCAAACCTAGGTCTCCTGCACTGCAGGCCGGTTTCCTTAATGCCTGAGCCGCCAGGGAGGCCTGTGTATATACACACCACAACCAGATTTTTTTCCAGCCCAGTTGAGATCGCACTACAGAAATTCCTCTACACCTTTGTTTTTTCACTTGATTTGTCTTGCAGATAATCCCATATTGGATTGTATAGAATTATTTTCTTCTTTGCAGTGTCTATATAGTATTCCCTTTAATGGGTTGACCAGTCAATTTATTATTGATGGACATTTAGGGCAGTTCCTGTTTATTGTTTTCATTTTGGTTTCTGAACAGTTAGGCAATGAATGTCCTCAAATAGGCATCTGGATGTACTTCTCCAGGTACTAGTTCTGCTGCTGCTGCTGCTGCTGTAAGTCGCTTCAGTTGTGTCTGACTCTGTGCGACCCCATAGACGGTAGCCCACCAGGCTCCTCTGTCCCTGGGATTCTCCAGGCAAGAACACTGGAGTGGGTTGCCATTTCCTTCTAGATAGGAAATTGCTGTGTTGAGGGCAGTATTGACGACTAGTGAGTGTTGTTTAATGGTCCACCAGAGAAAGTACTCTGATCTGTGTTCTTACTGGCAATGTTTGGGAGTATAGAGCATTTTGCTTTTGGTGCCCACATATCTCCATTGCTTTAAATCTTGTCATCATCCTTTGCGTCAGCCAAGCCCAGATATCTCTTCCAAGAACATATCATGCCCTTCCACAGCCTTTTGCCTGTGCACATTTTGTACTGTTTCTTCTAAATACAAGTTTTATTGAATTAAGTTCCTTTTTACATTCTAAGGCCTGGTCACAGTCAGAGAAAGATCCACGACCTAGCAGCTTTGGAGGAAAGTGGGGTTTGTGTTTTAATCACTTAGCTTGGCCTTTGGGAATTCTGTTGGGGACCCAGAGGGACAGAAGGAAATGAACTGGTGCTGAAAAAAAGTCTTGAAGAAAAATACATGCTTAAAATCAGCCCATGGTCTGTCACCTCCCCTACTCAGCTCTGTCCCCATCATCAAGATAAGTGGAGTTCCCTTTATATGCCACAGACTACTGTCTGTAGGGCAGGATTATCTATCAGTCAATCTGTCAGTCTCTATCCATCTAGCCATCCACTTGCTGGGCAACTGTGTGCCTGTCACAGAAACCAGACCCGCAAATAGTCACCTGGGTGGTGAGGACCACAGTAGAGGTATTATACACAAGTGGCTGAGGTGTTGTTTGTGGGATTCCCTCGTAGCTCAGCTGGTAAAGAATCTGCCTGCAATGCAGGAGACCCCAGTTCGAAGTGTTATTAGTCCTCTCTTTGGGTGGTATACTGTGGGAGGTGGGTAGATTTTGCAGGAAGGCCTCTGAGCTGGGTGACCAACTTGTTCTGGTTTGCCTGAGATTTTCCCATTTTTAAAACTGAAAGTCCCATATCCTGGGAAGCCCTCTTTAGTGCCAGGCATGCTAGGACAGTTGGTCATCCCAGAGGCAGAAAGGGGGCCTGCCGTAATGGAATGGATCATTAGAAACCTGCATTCGATTAAGATACATAGTCTCCTCAGCCAGGGTAATGTCTGTTAGCTATTTATGAACTTGTTGCTCAAAAGAATTTACAGCCTGTTGCTTTGTCAGTGTTTGCCCTCTGTCTGGGAAAATGCACAATCGCATGCGTCAGGATGAGATTGCAGTGTGTTCCTGAGATTATTTTGGTGCAATGTCACAGAATGAGGAACTCTCTAAGGAAATAATAAATTTTTAAATTGTGGTTTCCTTTTAATTAAAACAAAATCTGTTAGGCAGGCACTAAACAAGCCAATTCTCCAAAGGATAGTCCAACAATGGGCTTTAAAAAATACCCCTTGGCTGAACTATTCAACTTCAGTGAGCTACGTAACTTTGAGGAGAAGTTTCGTTTTCTCAGTAGACATGGAGCCATTGAATCTTTTTAACCACAACTCATTTGCTTTCCCACATTTCTTTCAGAGTTCCTTCCTCTTTTTGTCTTGGGGAGCATCTCCCTCTAATTTGGGCTTTTCCTTTTCATAGATTGATGTCTTTTTTCTTTTAATTTTTCCTGTGCAACATGCAGGATCTTAGTTCCCTGACTAGGATGGAACCTATGTCCCCTGCAAGGGAAGGGTGAAGTCTTAACCACTGGACTGCCAAGGAAGTCCCCATAGATTTATGTCTTAAAAAGGCACAGTGGAGGCCAGCAAGTATTGGTAGATGGGTTGTACAGAAGCAATACTGAGATTTCAGGGTTATTTGGAACTATCTGTTAAATAGTGTTTCTAAATTGAACTCTCTGATACGGGCATTAAAAATACTTGAGCTATTATAATTTCACTGGAGGTGTACTTAACTACCTCATGTTTTTGTGAATTGTGTGTAAATTTAAAAGTCATTGTGTACAGTGCTAGCGCTAACATAGATTGACAGCTATGGCCATCATGGGGCATAGCTTTTAAGGGACAGCTTGGCCATAGATGGTTGTACATGGCTGAAGCAAAGGAGACTGAGAGGATTTGAGGCAATAAACATATACAGTCGGCTCTCCATGTCCGTAGTTCTGTATCTGTGGATTCAACCCAGTGTGGGTTGAAAATATTTGGGAAAAAAAATTCCAGAGAGTTCCAGAAAGCAAAACTTTAATTGCTGCATGTGTGTGTGTTAGTTGCTCAGTCATGTCTGACTCTTTTCGATCCCATGGACCTTAGCCCACCAGGCTCCCCTGTCCATGGAATTCTCCAGGCAAGAATACTGGAGTGGGTTGCCATTCCCTTCTCCAGGGGATCTTCCCGACCCAGGGATCGAACCCAGGTCTCCTGCATTGCAGGCAGATACTTTACCATCTGAGCCACCAGGGAAGCTTGAATTGCTGTATACCTGCAACTATTTACATAGCATTTACATGTATTAGGTATTGTAAGTAATCTAGAGATGATTTGAAGCAGGGGTTCCCAACCCTGGGCTGCAGACTAGTACGTATTAGGAACTGGGCAGCAGAAGGTGAGCAGTGGGCAAGTAAGCGAAGCTGCATCTGTATTTACAGCCGCTACCCACTGGTGTGCTTGAATCATCCCAAACCATCCCTCGCCGCGTCTGTGGAAAAATTGTTTTCCCATTGTAAAGTGTAAATTTATACTTTACAATCAGTGTGAAGTATACAGGAGGATGTGTGTATGTTATATGCATACTGCATATATAATGCTATTTTATATAAGAGATTTGAGCATCCAACAAAGTCTGGTATCCAAGGGACTCCTGAAACCAATCCCCCAAGGATATAGAAGGATGACTGTACTGGGGTGAAAAGCTGTGTTATATTCCCCAGAGTTGTTAGGTGGGGCTGTAAATCAGTGCGCTTCCCACCATTAGTGGAATGGCTCAGTGAAGTGTTGCCTTCTGCAGGACCCTCAGCAGGTGTGGCAAATCTCTGTGACTTAAGATAAGAAGGTAAAAGGTTAGCAGGGTGTATTGTGGAATGAGAAAAGGAAGTTGCCAAAATATAATGTTGCAATATGTGATATATATGATAAATATCTTTACATAAATGCAAAGAAATTGAGGATTATGAATCTGAGAAGAGTGGGTATCTCCAGGGAGGAGGATAGCAAGGCAGACTTTAGCTTTGTAATGTATTCTTTTTCTTACATGGAGAACATACTCATGTACATGAGAGGAGAGAGTTACCTATGGTATCACAATCCCATTTTTCTCCTCCTTCCCCTTTCACCTTTAATTCCTTCTACCTCTGTGTTTAACAAAACAGAGAGCAGTGTTTAAATCACCTAAAGGTCATTGGTACACAATGTGTGATGCAGTTCACAATTTTCAGATGCCAATCGAAGCATGAAGCCAAGGTGGTCAGAATGTGGTTGGATGGATCGAAGGTGAAAAAAGTCAGCTTTGGGCAGTGGAAAGAGTGGTTGGATGCTGGCCCCACGTCTGTGGGTGACTGCCTCTCTGAGCTTGGCTAGCCTGGGAGCCTTTCCAGGCCATTACTTTAACATCCCCTTATAAAATATTTAACATCTTTCACATGCATGCGTGCTTAGTAGCTCAGTTGTGTCCGACTGGTAAGGTCTCTCATTTTAACTCTTAAAGATCTGAGTGTTTTTCTTTCTTTCTTTTCTTTTCTTTTCTTTTTTTTTGAGATCTTGGGTTCTTTAAATAACTCCATGGAAAGTTAAAGGCTGTGATATTACATACAGCCTTGTCCTGAATCCCTCCTTATCTGCTTTTTAGTAAATAAAAGAGAGTTGGCTATATTCCCAAGTGTGGACACTGCATACAGCCTGGGACTGCTGTGGTCATTTATCCGGACTCTCACCCAGGGTTGCCAGTAGCTCCAATGGGGGAAGGAGAAAAAGGTCCCCATCAGAATGGGCCAACTAGAGCCAGGCACCCGCTTCTCCGGAAGGCAGCCCCGGGGCTCCGGATGCAGCCCCATGAGGGATTTATCTTGAACTTTAACCAAAGGCAGCAGCCTTGTTCTATCCCACCCCGACAAAAGATCTTGTTCTTTCTCTCTCTCCACTCTATCCTTCTCCCCTTTCTGAAGACTGGCATTCCCATCCCCTGTTGTTCCCAGACGGTGACAGAGGTGTCCATTGGTTACTGATGTTGCCAGTGTCCACCCGCACTGCGCCTCCAGTTCCGGGATTTGCCGATGCATTTTGTTTAGCTGTGCCTCAGTGTGACTTCCCAGGTCTGGAAAAGCCCTTCTACCCTGGCTCCTTTCATTCAGTTTGGGCACCCACCCTTGTGGTTCCTTGAGACCTGCTCTGTGTTGTCTAATATGGGTGACCAGTCTTTCCTTTCGAAAGCCCCCATGCTCTTGGCTTTCCAGACTTCATCTACTCCATCTTCTGTCCCTGAAAGGTTTTAGTCTTTTTTGACCCCTCTCTCACCCCTTCCTCCCTGGTGTTGTGCATTTAGACCCAGCTGTTGTTTAAACATTCTGCACATCTCCTCTCCTCTACATGCTCAAGTCCTTCCCGAGGAGCTCCTTACTCCTCAATTAGAGGTGAAAGTTTAAAAGAAGCTGACTATCCCTAACACTTCATACCTTCTGGGATGGCCTTATTAAACAAACAAAGCAAATAAAAACCTCAGAAAATAACAAGAGTTGGCAAGGATGTGGAAAAAGTAGGATGCTTGGACCTTGCTGGTAGCAGTGTAAAACGGTTCAGCCTTTGTGAATTGTCTTGTGGTTTGTAAGTTAAGCACACAATTACCATATGATCCAGCGGTGTTAGCTTGGGGGGATATAACTCAGAGAATGGAAAACAAATACTGAAAACCTTGGACATGAATATTCATAGCAGCATTGTTCACTGTTAAGGACACTGTAAGAACATTGGATAAACAAAATGTGGTATCCATACAATGAAATATTACTCGTAAAAAGAAAGTATTGCTCCCTGCTACAATGCAGGTGAACCTCCAAAACAGTATGCTGAGTGAAAGAAGTCAGACACAAAAGGTCACTTATTGCATGATTACACTTTGATGAAATATCCAGAATAAGCAAATCTGTGGAGACAGAAAACAGATTAGTGGTTGCCAGGGACTGGGGAAAGGGAAAAGGGGAAGTGACGGCTTCATGGATATGAGGTTTCTTTTTGGAGTGATGGAAACATTTCAGAACTGGATAGAGGTGATGATTGCATATTATACTTGCATTAACTGCTGCTGAACTATATACTCCTAAAATGGTTAATTTTGTTATGTGAATTTTACCTCAGTTTAAAAAAATCTAGGGGAAAAAAAGAATTGGCTATGACTCCCCCCTAGTTAAAAAAAGATAGACAAAAAGAAATTTAAAAAAATTAGAGGTGAGATTCTAGAGTTAGGTGGTCCAGTCTGTTTTTTCAAAAAAGCCAGGTGACCTATGAAGAGACAATAGACTCAAATCCAGTCTGAAAGATAAAATGATGCCATTTTAAAGCTACAAATTTGATCTTTACCTAAAAGTAGGTTTGGCTTAGGGTGAGAAAACTGACAAGGGGGAAATGAGGAAGGCACTCCCTGCCTTCATGTGGGCCCAGGACCTGGCTGGCAGAAAATTAAGGGGGGGCTAGAACAAGTCTGGTCCTTCTCATTCTTCATGAAACTATTCTTTTAAAATTTTTTACCAGTATTTAGTGCAGGCCTTATCTTTAAAAATGATTATTCAGGTAAATTAGGATGCTTCATAATTGGGCAGAAAAAGAGTCGTTGATTCTTCACATCAAGAGAGGACTACTGGGCAGTTTCAGATGGCAGTGTTTTCGTGTGTGTGTGTGTGTGTACGTACATGCTCAGTTGTGTCTGACAATTTGTGACCCCACAGACTATGACCTGCTAGGCTCCTCTGTCCATGGGATTTCCCAGACAAGGATATTGGAGTGGGTTGCCATGCCTTCCTCCAGAGCACCTTCCTGATCCAGGGATCAAACCCAAGTCTCTTACATCTCTTGCATTGGCAGACATTGGCAGGCAGGTTCTTTACCACTAGCGCCACCTCGGAAGCCCCAGTCTTTTCATAGCTGCTCCTGTGATCACAGAGGCAGGAAGTATCCCCCTAAAATGGTTACTATAGAACTTGTAAGTTTCCCTAGTTGTGAATTTTTTTTTCTTGTTAAAAAAAGATGTGTGGCCGCATTCATCTCCATTTACAAAGGACATACTGGGAACAAGCTGCTTTAGTTTTGCCCTTTTGCTTAATATTCATCTTCTCGTTTTTCATCCCCCCCGCCCCCAGATCAGCAACGTCTTGTTTTTCATCTTACCGCCCATCTGCATGTGCTTGTTCCGGCAGTACGCAACGTGCTTCAACAGTGGCATCTACTTAATATGGACTCTCTTGGTTGTAGTGGGTAAGTGGATTTGTTTGTGAGCATGGGCTGAAAGGGAGGAAGTGCAACTCCGCACACTCCCTGACCCCTTTGTAAACCAAAGTCACTCTGACGTCCTAAGAAACTTTCATGTTGTTTCCTGGACTCCAGAAGGAGGACTCTTTTGAATATGGGCTTGATGACAAGGTTGACTGTAATTATCACTTAATTGCATGGAGAGTTCATTTATATAATAGTCACTGGTGTTGTGCCAGTGCAGTTTTATGTGAACTTCTGAGGAAAGTCTTGTGAAACAATTGTATTCGGATGAAACCGTGGTTTCTAAAGGACTAAAATTTAAAAAAACAACAACAAATTCTAGATGTTTGATCCTTGGTAATTCTGGGAAATATTTGTATAATTTTTATTTCCTTCCACAGGCAGATTAGGAATTCTTAACTGTGAGAGAATGTTGACTTTTGATTGACTGTGTGTTCCCAGGAAGGCTCAGTGGATGAAGACACACTGAACTTGTGCAGTTATTAAAGTTCTGATATGCTGGTGTTTGGGCCCTGCTTCAAATCCTCTTTCTAGACGTCAAGTCCGTAAGCCTAGATGTAGGTTTCTTCCTTCAACTTCTTTTCTCAGAGAGAGAGAGTGATTTGGTCATTTCGGTAGCCGTTTATGAAAAGGCTGTCCTTAATCGGTGTGTTGAATTTGTGAGTCTGTTCTTCTCTGCGACCTTTTTTTATTGGCTGTAATTGATTCTAGGAATTGGATCCGTCTACTTCCATGCAACCCTTAGTTTCCTGGGTCAGATGCTAGATGAACTTGCAATCCTTTGGGTCCTGATGTGTGCTTTGGCCATGTGGTTCCCCAGAAGGTATCTACCGAAGATCTTTCGCAATGACAGGTAAGCTTGTACTAAATTTTTGCATTTATTATGCAGTACCCCATATGACAATGTATATATTAACAAATATCACACCCTACTGAGTCTAACCTAGTGATGAGCTTTATCATATATTTAATATCCACTGATTACACTGTCAGAGAAAAAATTCTGCCAGATAAAAGAGGTAATTTTAATATACTCAGGGAAAGAATTTATCTAATGTTCATTAGGAACACAAAGTCAAATATCTCCCTTATTGGTACTGGCAAAATTAGAAGGTTCAGTGGGGGAGAAAAGACTGAATGGTTGTTCAGAGACCTTTGATTTCCTGCTAGAACATCTTCTTGGGTGCGACCCAGATCCACTACTTTTATATATTTATAGTAGAATGCACACTGAGGAATTGGTTCTTGGAGCTGTAGATACTGTAGTATTCAAATTGTGTCAGTTTGCTTCTGATGAGAGTTTCACATTAACACACATACATATACATGCACATTCAGGCCGAAAACCCAGAATTTTAGGAAGAGATGCCTTTTAATATCCATGGTGTTATGCTTATATGGTTATTTATCCAGTAAATAGTTTATGGACACTTACAATGAAGTTTTCTAGGCGCTAGAATTTAACAGTAAACAAAACAGCAAGGTCTCCACCCTAAGTGAGCTTACATTGAAGTTGGAGAGATTATGAATCAATAAACAAATAGTATAATGTTAGGGTGTGAAAGTGCTGTGATGAAAAATGAAGCCGGTAAGGGGGTTATGTTGACTTGGAGTGCTGACTTAGATTTTGGTCAGGGAAGGTCCTTTCTGAGGCACTCTTGGATTAAATGGATTAGCTGTACAATCTTCATCCTGGGTAGCAGGATTTGAATTAGATAGTATTATCTTTAAACACCATTGAGCAAAAAGAAGTATCTTCAAGTGGAAAGGAAGCTGTTCCTGATGAAACATGATGATAGATGAAATATGGTCTCCTGGTGCAGAAACCTTCTCCCGAATGCGGGACGTGTACTTTAGAAATCAGAGATAGCCTAGGCCAACCTGCTGCGTTTCAGTTGTGTTTCTTGTTTCCTTGTTCAGCTTCAGGAGAGATTGGGGGGATCAGAAAGCTGCCGGAGGAGGGGAAATGTGGCGGTGGATGCTGCTCGGCAGGGGCACGAGGTGGCTTGACCAGCGGGGATGTTTTGCCTCTGCCTGAGCAACACACCCCTGACCTTTTGGCTTTTCCTGTTGTTTCCAAAGATGCCCACCAGTTACTTACTTCCATGATTTCCGGCAGCATGCTTTCATTGTATTGAGAGCTAAGGAACCACTTTGTTCTTAGATCTGAGTGTACAAGCCCTGGGATCAGCGAAGCTGACAAATTGGGAATAAGGGTTTTGTTGTTTCTGGTGCTCTGGAGACCTGGGTTTGAAATTCCACTGGACAGTGTTTAATGTGTTCTTAATAGAGAATCTTGTTCTTTTCTTATTTCTTGGTGGGAGCAAGAGAGAAGAAAATGGGGCAATGCTGTGGTAACAGAAGCTTACCAACTTTAGTAACGAAACACACCGTGAGGCAGGGCGGTCTACACTGCAGACCTTTCCACGCCCGCACTCAGCTGCCTCTCTCAGGGGAAGCTGTGGACCCCCTGTCTTCAGTTTGGGGAGAGTCCGTGGAGGCACTGAGCACCCTCTGTGTCTATATCCCTGGCTTTGCAGATCACCTGGGTTTGATTCCTAGATTCCCTGTTTTTAAGAAAACAAATGTATAACTTGTTTTGACTCTTGAGGTTTCTGTTCGCTCATCTATAGAACTGGCTGACTAATAGTGGTCACCACAGGATTCTTGTTAGATGATCCTGCAAAGCAGTTCATAGAGCACTAAGAACACAGTGAGCACTCAGTCAGCTTTCATTCTTAACAATGGCACATGGAGATTGCTGCCCAGTATTTGAGATGTGCATGCTAATTGAAGGATAAAAATGAACATTGATCACTTTCATGAGCAAAGGAAGAAAAGGTGACTGTCATAGGAGAGGTAGCTCGCTGTAAATAAGGATTTCAGCTGTGTCTGTGGACCTTCAATTTGCCAGTGGTGTGGACAGCAAGAAGGCAAGAAGGGCAGACTGTTGAGCATGGACTTCACCTCGTGATGTGGGAACAGGCAGCATCTCTGGCGTGGAATGGCATGCCAGACCAGAGATCTCAGGGCAACACCAGGAATTCTGCAGGCTGGGGATTGAGTGGTTAGCTGCCTGAACTTGTATGATAGTAACCATTTATCTCTCCCCAACCACCCCACCTTTTTTTTTTTTTTTTTTTTTTCTGGTCTAG
>NW_011494948.1:13743598-13756262 GCF_000754665.1 Bison bison bison
CCCCCCCCTTTTTTTTTTTTTTTTCTTTTTCTGGTCTAGACTTTGCTGGAATATTTCTAAGAACCTCTAAGGGGACTTCCTTGGTGGTCCAATGGTTAAGACTCTGCACTCCCAATGCAAGGGGCACAGGTTCTATCCCTGGTTAGGGAACTAGATCCCACATGCTACATGGTGTGACCAAAAAAAAAAAAAAATTAAAAAAACTTAGTAGTGGTTCCAGTGTGAAATTTCTGGAGAAGAGAGGGGATTGTGTGTTGGCTAAGTGACTTTGGATCAACAGATCTAGATTTGAGTAACAATCCACTTTTTCTTCTGTACTCTGGTACCTCCTTTTGCTCATCTATAAAGAAGAGATAGTAAAAGTATCTAACTCAGGGGTTAGAAACATATGTAAAAATCATATAAAGTATATAGCATAGTGTCTGTTACAGAGTAAACACTCACTAAGTGCTAGCAGTAATTATGAATGGCTAATACAGATAAGTGTTTTGAAGATAAAAAATATGCAGAACAGCAGGGAAATGTAAATAGGAATTGTTGTTATTTAGTCACCAAGTCATGTCTGACTCTTTGCAACCCCATGGACTGCAGCATGGCAGTCCTCCCTGTCCTTCACTATCTCCTGGAGTTTGCCCAAGTTCACGTCCATTGAATTGGTGATGCCATCCAACCATCTCATCCTCTGTTACCCTCTTCTCCTGCCCTCAGTCTTTTCCAGCATCAGGGTCTTTTCCAATGAGTTGATGCTTCACATCAGGTGGCCAAAGTATTGGAGCTTCAGCTTCAGCTGAATAGGAATAGGAATAGTAAATGGGAATAATTGGTGGGATTTTCTAAAAAGGGCTGTTTTTCATCTTGCCTAGAATGTCTGAGGAATTGTTGGGATATGCACTCAGCTGTTGCTGGTTATTAATAATTTGACATTTCTGTTTTTTTTCTAATTTTACATTTCTGTTTTGAGAAAAAAGCAAACTGTTGTAGGCTAATTGTATCCATTTTCTAAAGAATTTATCCTGCTGTGGTCCTTATGATGTTTTGTCCACAAAATCTAGCGATAGTCCTCACCTTACAATCCAGTTTATTTTTTGAATCCTGAATAGCAGGGATGCAGGCTGGGATCTGCTTGTCCTGCTGTCTCTGCTGGGTGACTTGGGCTCATCCCAGACTCTCTGGGCCATATCAACTCCGTACTTAGGAAATGACAGGGTTGGACCTTCCAGGACCAAATGCTGGAATCCTGTGAACATCAGAGGCTTGTTCTAAACAGGTTATGTTTTAGTTGTTGTTTAGTTGCTAAATTGTGTCCAACTCTTTTGTGATTCCCATAGACTGTAGCCCTCCAGACTTCTCTGTCCAAGGGATTTCCCAGGTGAGAATACTGGAGTAGGTTGCCATTTCCTTCTCCAGAGGATCTTCCTGACCCAGGAATCGAACCCAGGTATCTTACACAGAAGGTGGATTCTTTACAGCTGAGCCACCAGGGAAGCCCATTTTAGCCTTAAAGGGGAGTTTAAAGCAGTGAATCTTGTCCAGGGATGTATCTATCCCATGCCAGCCATCTGGGGAGTTTGTGGACATGTTTTTGGTGGTCACAGTAATGGAAAGTTTTATCATCCATAAATTCCATTTCACTTCAGAAGAGTAAAATGGGCATTACCAAATGTTTGATATGAAAAAAGGGGCTAAAGGGCCTGACAGGGTTAAAAACCATCTCTTTAAAGGGAAGCTAATGATAACAATAGTAACAGCTTTATTATAATAATATTATGATGATGGTATTGGGTTGCTGGATTTGGGTTTGGGGATTACAGGAAGAAGGTGTGCTAAGGGTTCGTCAACCTTGTGTTCAGTTTGAGCTGATCATGGGTTGCAAAGTTGAAAACAGGACCAGAGGCAACAGTTGGGGATGTTTAGAGAACACCGTGTGGGGCCCCTCGCCTCCTGGGTTTTCCCAGCTCTCTCTGTCCTCAGGGCCTCTGGTGACTCTGTTGGCTTCTGCTGGTTGCAGAACCATGCATTCACACAGCATCTTGGTTGGCTGAGCTGCCTTCCAGAAGCACATTCCTCCACACCCTCTGGGGAGTGGTAGGGAGGTGTCTGCCCATGTTCCTCTTAGAGAAAGCATGTTTCATCAAGCTCGCTGCCTTTGAAATCTTTGGCAAGACTACAGAGAGCCTTTTTGATTGCAGCATCAGCTCAGTCGGCTTTTCCCTGAGTATGACATTTTCAACAATAATATTATTTAAAATAACATTTATTCTCAAATCATGGTCATGAAAACAGAAATAATGGATTTTATTAGCACACACCATTGTATCAGGCACTGTGTTGAGTGCCTTAATGCTTATAAGAACACTGCAGGGCAGGTGTCTTGATTTTCATATGGAAAACCAAGGCTTGGGGAGTTTTAATGACTTGCCAAAAATCCCATGGGCTGCTAAGAGATGGAAGCAGAATGTGAATGTACAGGGGTCTCACTGGACACGTGTGCCCTGACTTACTCTGTTCTGTGTCTGGGTCCTAAACCTTCGGACACAGGGAAGTGGTACAGTTTGAAAGTATCTGAATATGTGTTTGCTGTGGTTGTTATTTAGTCGCTCAGTTGTGTCTGACTCTTTGTGACCCCATGGGCTATAGCCCTCCAGGCTCCTTAATCCATGGGATTTCCCAGGCAAGAATACCAGAGTGGGTGCCATTTCCTTCACCAGGGGATCTTCCCGACCCAGGAATCAAACCCACTCTCCTGCCTTGCAGGCAGATTCTTTACCACTGAGCCACCAGGGAAGCTCATAATTATGTGTTTATCTAATCTAAATGACCAAAAAGCCTTGACGTATCATGGAACCTCAAATCTAGTGATAGAGTTACTGGGGGGGTCCCCAGGGACCAGGCACATGGTGGGGACCTGGGGCTGTGTAACGCTACTGTACTCTGGCCAAGCTGCAGACTTCTCTAGTAGCTGAAGGATGCCGGGGCCAAGGCCGGGAGAAAAACACAATTCTCCTGAGGATTTGCTGCCTGGATCCTTTCCCATGTACATACATTTTCCCGCTGGTCAAAGTTCAGGGTTACAGTTCCTGTTCATTCCAGTCAGAAAGTTGGCAGCTTGATCAATGATTTCCTGAGCCTTGATGATAAATGGTTTTCCTCTTTACGAGATACACTTGTATTTTGAACGTTTCCATGCACTTTGGTTTCTTTCCAATGGAATTTCATTCAAATTAGTTTCCTAATGTGACGCTTTCCAGGGCTCCTGGCCAAAGTAAATGGTGCTAATGAGGAATAACAGAAACTTCAGGAAAGTCATGTGCCCCTAAGTTTCAGTCATAGATATGGGCCTTTGAGATCCTCTAGTCTAGACCAGATAGGAAATTTATAGATAAGAAAGCAGAGTCCCAGGGAGAAGGAAAGCAATGTGTCCAGGGTCACGTCGCCACTTCTAGCTCTTTCCACTGAAAGCACCTTCACTGAAGGGCTATTATCAGTTATTTTTGATTCCAAAGGATGGTATCAATTATTTCTCTAACATTTCTCATGTCTGAAACTTAACACAAAATTCCAGTGCATAAGAGGCTGTAGATTCTCGGTCAGTACAGATACCAGGATTTTAGACTTGTGTGCTAGACACATGGGGAATTTTTCTTTTTTTAATCTAGGATGCTTTATGGTTTGTAAATGATCTGTTTTTCTTATACATGTTCACCTTGTAGAAGAGGGGTGGGCAGACTACATCTTTGGCCACATGGGTGACTTATGTGTTTTTTGCAGATTAAGTGTTACTGTTGCACAGTCATGCCCATTTGCTTACTTACTGTCTACAGTGGCAGGGTTGAGTAGCTGTGGCAGAGAACCTATGACCTGCAAAACCTAAAATATTCACTATCTGACCCTTTGCAGTAAGAATTTGCCCAAACATGCTGTAAGACACCTGGGGGGAAAAATACAGAAAAGTACTGCTAAAAATAATCAAGTATTCACATCTTATCCTTAAAGGCTCAGGTTGATTATAATTGAACCGTTTTCATAGCTAACTATTTTGAAAATTTCTGATTGTTTCCTAAGGGTGAATTCCTAGAAAAACTGAGCCAGTGTGGGAGAATGGTTTGCAGGCTCCTGGTACTTTGTGTGGAAAGTCTTTTGGGCTTGCCCTCCCAGCATCAGTGCCTGTACTCTGCCAATATCCAGCAAACAAACACGACCCCCTTTGCTAATGGATTTGGTTTGCTTACACCCTTACAGGGGCAGGTTCAAGGTAGTGGTCTGTGTCCTGTCTGCAGTTACAACGTGCCTGGCGTTTGTCAAGCCCGCCATCAACAACATCTCTCTGATGACCCTGGGGGTTCCCTGCATGGCGCTGCTCATCGCTGAGCTCAGGAGGTGGGTAGCAGTCTTCCTCCCCGGCCCTCAGGCTGTCCTTGGGATAGGAACAAACCAGCTCTGGGTTCTTTTACCGCCTTTGAAGAGGAGTTACTCCTCACAAAGAGTCGTCCCTGACTTGTGGATTAGGATCAAGTTGGATGGTTTGGTTCAAAGTATTAATCTTGTTTTCAGAAAGAAGGGAGGAGTATAAGCAATATATTCTAATGATCCAAAAACTAGCTTAGGAGGAAAATCTCAGGACCTGGTAAGTGCCTAGACCAAGCTGCCTGGAGTCAACTCTGCAGAAAGGAGGATGTTGTTGTTTAGTCACTAAGTCAACCCCAAGGACCATAGCCCGCCCTGCTCCTCTGTCCATGGGATTTCCCCCGCAAGAATACTGGAGTGCGTTGCCATTTCCTTCTCCAGGGGCGTCTTCCTAATTCAGGGATCGAACCCATGTTTCCTGCTTTGGCAGGTGGATTCGTTACCACTGAGCGACCAGGGAAGCCCAAAAAGGAGACTAGATGTGTTCATATGACAAGAGTAAGAAGAAAAGCAAAGTCCTAAAGAGGCTATTGTGTTTATACACAGAAGGAAAAAGAAATGAATGTCTGTATACAAAGCAGCATTGCTACTTTCCCTGAGGCTTAGTTTCTTTCTTACAACCGATCAAGTAAAGCCTTTTACTGTTTGCATAAACATCTTCTTGTGTCAAGTTGTATGTGCAGAGTTCAGGTTGATACCCAGACACATTATTGGATTGGCCAAAAAGTTCGTTTGGGTTCTTCTGAAAAGTAGTTTAGCTCTTGTGTGTCTTTATGACTGTCTTATTCAGCCCCAACTAAAACACATCTAAATCACTACCCATATTGTAATACTCTTTGAAAATGCTTTTTCTCTGTACCACTTTTAGAAATCCACTCTAAATTCATGGTTTATTGTCATGGACGCAGATGGTCTTAATTGAAATCTTGTATTTATCCCCCTTTGTGAGAGTTTCTCTGTGTAGGGTATAATCAGCTTTCTCTCACTCTTTGTTTTGAGTGGAGACATGTATATATTTTCTACCATTGCTTTGCCTCTGGGGAGTGTTTTGATTATCAGCAATACCAGGCAAGGTCAGAGGTGGTTGGTGAAGGGCGATATAAACTTGCTGGCCGGCAGTGGAAGGACTGTCCTGTGTTGTCTTCTTGGCTTTGAGTACCCTTCATGGACCTGGGAAGGAAGAGACCCATTTCAGAATACTGCTGCTACTGCTGCTAAGTCGCTTCAGTCGTGTCTGACTCTGTGCGACCCCATAGATGGCAGCCCAGCAGGCTCCCCCGTCCCTGGGATTCTCCAGGCAAGAACACTGCAGTGGGTTGCCATTTCCTTCTCCAATGCAAGAGAGTGAAAAGTGAAAGTGAAGTCGCTCAGTCGTGCCCGACTCTTAGCGACCCCATGGACTGCAGCCCACCAGGCTCCTCCATCCATGGGATTTTCTAGGCAAGAGTACTGGAGTGGGTTACCATTGCCTTCTCCTACTAACAGAGCTTAAAGCTCTTTGGAAAACCATTAAATTGCCGATAAAGATATCTGAATGGATTTGTGATAGTCCAGTGACGCTGGCTGATGTTAGGCCTGAAGTCAATAGAATGTTCTCCACTTAGCTATGTTTCTTGAGAATTCACTGCAATCTAGTTTTCATTATAACTCCAGAGTTTCATGTTTTAATCTATAATTTTGTTCAAAACTGGCTAAAGAAAGGGAAACTTTTAAATTCATATTAGCTAAACAAGAGCAAATCAAGGGGCAGATTTTATAGAATAAATAAATTCTCCTTCACAATTGTGATCTTTAAGCAGGGAAACATTTTCCTTTAATACTCTAATCCTTTTAAGTAATTACAAAGGAAATAATTTCTATTCTATATTTGAAATTTTTTACCCCTGAAAAGCCAGTTATCATTACAGCTAATTAGTCTTCATCATTACCTTTAAAACTTGCAGCATTGTGGAAGTATTCCTCCTTCTATCTCTAGGATCTGTCTTTCTACTTACTGATTATCCCCTCCATTCTCCATTTCTTATTTTGCTCCTGTAAATTGTCTACTGTGTCATCCCTCTCTCTCTGAAAGATCCTTCCCATTAGCCTATTGAATCTCTCCCATTGTCTCTAACACCCAGCCTAGCCTCATTACCTCTGTCTCCAGCCATCACCCTTAATCTCTCATCTGTCACAGCCATGCTTATTTAAAAGGTGTCTCCATCTGTTTCCTCTCATTTATTCTTCAAGCTACTCTAACCTGGCTTCTGTGCCCACTTTGATACCCAACCCCCTCTCGGTTGTACATCCACTGATCACTTTTTAGTCCTCCTGAATCTCACTTGTTTTCCCAGCTTTCTGTACAATTCACCCCCTCAACCCTGGACCATTCTTTCCTGTGATTCCTATGACACCACATTCTTTTTTTTTTTTTTTTAACCAGTTCTGCAGCAGCTCCTCTTCAGCCCCTCCTGAGAGCGCCTTATTTTCTATGCACCTGTCCATGCAGGGAACCCATAAGGTACACCCTAACCTCTGTTTTTCTCTCTCTACACTTCCCTAAGACTTCTCATCTACTCCATGCCTTTAATTCCTGTTCATATGCTGAAGAGGAAGGGAAAATGGAAATTGTTCATCTCTGTTTTAGTCACTGAACTGGAAAGCAGTCACTAATGTGGTGGGGCTCTATAAATTTTTTCATAAATCTTTTCAAGGGCTACATATAACCCTCCTACTGACAGGGCTTTTCAGGTTGTTTTCTGAGCAGATCTTTCTGAGCCTGCTGTCCATCCCATATTCACTGATGCTTTTGCCCATGTTTCCATCAGATGGCTGGGAAACGTACCAGGAAGTCAGACTTTAGACACCATTAACTTGTTCAGCAAACATGAACAGATAAAATTTGCATAAATATGAAGGGGTCATATTTATGTTAGACACAGACTCCTGCGAGTGAGCAAGCTGGACTGACTGGGGTGCAGGCCTTTGAGGGACAGAGACCCCAAAGGAGGGGTGGAAGGACCCTCAGCCACCAACTCCCTCTGGGCATTTCTCCCCAGGAAAAGAAGTCACCCTCTTTGTGAGCAATTTGGTAATAAGGAAGTAAAACGGCTGCTGAAGTTCCCCCTCGAGCTATTGGGGTTTGTTCAGAAACCCTTTGCCTCAGGGTGTGGAAGAGCTCATTCTTTCTTTCAGGAGTACCAAGAGCCTCCCTGAGCCTGACATTATCCCAGGTGGGGGAGACAGGCTGGAGATACATAAATGAAGCACAGAGGTTTTCGGCGAGGCTGTCATTGCTACAGAGAGAAATAGAGGGAAGAAGGTGATGGGGGCTTGGGGGTCACTTAGGCTGTGGAGATAGGCCGTGTGATTGTTAGGAACAGTGCTCAGCAAAGGGCTCACTGAGGGACATTTGAACAAAAACTGGGGGGAGGCGAGCCCCGTGGCTATCTGGGAATAGCATTCTAGGAGACAGAACAGCCAGTGCTAAGGCTTGAGCAGCGAGCCTAGGGTTTTGGAGGAATGGCGAAGATTGCTGCGGGGTTTGATTAGAAGAGGCAACGTGGGGCAGGTAGGGAGGAGCGGGTGGAGCACAGAGGGAAGCCAGCACACTGGGCCTCCTGCCACTGTGAGCACTTTGGCTTCCCTCTGGGAAAAGGGAAGATGTGGGAGGCTTTGGGGCAGGGCGTTGAGAGGTGACTGTAGGAACAGGGCAGATGGAGGTGGTTGCCATAACTCAGGGGGCTTGGACCCAGGCAGTGGTGATGGAAAGAGATTTGATTTGAAATATATATCACTGAGCTGATGAATTAGATGTAGGGTATGTGAGAAAGAGAACAATGACTCCAGAATTCTTGGCCTGAGGTCCTTCCCCAAGGGGGCCGGGAGGAGAATGGGTATTGAACAGAAGAAAGGATCAGGAGTTCTTTGTAGACATGTGAAATTTAGATCAACACAGACCATCGGGTGGACGTGTCATAATGCGATGTGTGGTTTGCAAGTCTGGAGTTAAGAGGAGGCCTGGGTGAGGAATGTGGCTTTGTGAGCCATCGGGGTATATATGGTGTTTATATTCTTGAGCCTGTGTGATGGGGCATTGGGTGGGAACCCTGGTGCCAAGGGGCCAGGGAGGGTTAGGGTTAGGGGCTGGGGAGGTGTGAGGAGGCAGAGAAGTGACCAGTGAGTTAGAAGGAGACCAGGACGGACACGAGCAGTTCTCTGTGTCTCTGGCAGGTGTGACAACGTACGTGTTTTTAAGCTGGGCCTCTTCTCCGGCCTCTGGTGGACCCTCGCCCTCTTCTGCTGGATCACTGACCGGGCCTTCTGTGAGCTGCTGTCGTCCGTCCACTTCCCCTATCTGCACTGTGTGTGGTGAGCCTAGTCGTTGGGGGCAGGGGGTGGCAAGGCAGGGTCTCCGCTCTCTGTCATCACTCTGCTCTTCTGCAGGGCGCATGAGTGTGCACAGGAGATGGAGCAGAGCCTGGGGGCCCCTCTCTTCACACAGACTATCGGATGTCTCAGGGAGCAGGCTTAGCCGGAACAGAAAGACCTAATTGTCTATGCTTCATGTCTGTGCTGTCTCTTACCTCTAGCTCCGTTATCAAAGCAGAAAGGAGCTTGGAAATCGAAGCTGTAACCTGAGCTCTAGCTAGATCTACAGGGTAGGGGAATGTGGGGAAGGCTGGGGACAGATGTGACGTGGGGACAGGACAGTCCCAAATCAGAACCAAACACACCTGAGCCTGAGTGACCAGCTTGGGCCTCACAGATCACCTGGGGACAGTCTCACTCATTCATTTGACAGGTGGAGACACAAGTCCAGAGAAATAAAAGTGAATTGTTAAGGATCGCCCAGCTGGTTACATAAAACCAGCCCAGGAGCTTAATCATGGGGAACATGATCAAGCATCTATAGTTTAGAAGGCTCAGGATGCACTGTTAGGTTAAGAAAAAGGTTACGAAACAGCATGTAGAATCCTATCCTCAGAAAGCACAGGAGGAGTGGTTTTCTTCCTGGGAACTGCTTCAATTCCAAATCTAGTATCATCTTTCCCTCTCTGTCCTCCAGGAATTCTGATTGTGAAGATATCAAGGGACAAGAGAATTCTTTAGAGTGCTCCTTGTAAGTTGAGAGCACCCAGGGAGGAATTCTAGTGGTAAGGAGTTGTTAAGACTTGTTAGATCCAGATTTGGAAGAAGGCTGACCTCTATCAGGGGATGCCTAAGATTATTTGATTTGAAAGAATTCTCTTGAATTCCCTGGGATGTTAGAACTTGTGTATTATCTACCATGAGAACTAAGCTGCTCTCAGGTTAAGACTTGGGGACTTCCAGATTTGTTCGCTGAAGGCAAAGCAAAGCAGCTCATGCTGGGGATTCCAGTCTTAGGATCCATTGCCTGATATTTCTTCGGTTCAACCTTGACTCACATTAGTGAATTTATATACACTTCGTACATCTGAGTTATAATTTACAGATTATTAAATGCATAGATTTTGTGTAGTCTGCTAAGTTTTGATAAATGTATCCACCTGTGTAAAGAGGATCTCATTCAAAATATAGTACTTACTTTAAAAAATTTTTATTTTGTCTTTTGGCCGCTCCACATGCAGCATGTGAGATCTTAGTTCCCTGTCTAGGGATTGAACCTGTGTCCCCTGCAGTGAAAGCTTGGTCTTAAGCTGTGGACCACCAGGGAATCCCCTGGTGTGTTTTTAACTGATCCAAGTTCCTTTATCACAGAGTGATTTAAGTAAAATTCAAAAAGTACAGTGTAGTAACTTTGGTTCATTTTGTTTCTAAATTTGGTGTACTTTGAGTTTTTTTCCCCCTAAAGTTGAACAATTTTCTGGGATTTCCCTGATGGTCCAGTGGTTAAGATTTCCAGCTTCCTTTGCAGGGGGCGCAGCTTCAATCCCTATTTGGGGAACTAAGAACTCAAATGCTGTGTAGTGTGGCCAAAAAACAAACCAAAGTTGAACCTTTTTTTTTTTTTGGTTCCAGTTATAGTGATATATTTATTTACTACAACAAATTTAAACAACAGGGAAGTATAGCAAGAAAGGCTTTTACAATTCTAATTCTGTCCAAAGAGAGAGAACAATTGCTAACAACCTAAAGTATATCCTTCCAGGTGTTTAGTTCTCTAATTCTACTTTTAAAAACAAAAAGTTTTTTGTGTTTAAAAACTATACATGATGCCTGGAAAATGGGCAGCGGAGCCTGGTAAGCTGCAGTCCATGGGGTCGCACACGACTGAGCGACTTCACTTTCACTTTTCACTTTCATGCATTGGAGAAGGAAATGGCAACCCACTCCAGTGTTTTTGCCTGGAGAATCCCAGGGACGGTGGAGCCTGGTGGGCTGCCGTCTCTGGGGTCGCACAGAGTCGGACACGACTGAAGCGACTTAGCAGCAGCAGCATACATAATGCAAGCTGGTTCTTCTTTTGCTGTTCAAATCATCGACAGCTTTCCTTACCAATGTATTTATATTAGTTTCATTAGTTTGTGTGTCCAGTTAATACCTCACAATATGGGTAATGCTATGTAATTCATTTAACCAACTTCTCTGTTAATGGATATTAAGGTTATTTCTAACTTTTCACTTTTATAAACAATTGGTAATGAATATATGTATTTGTTCATATGCCTGAATGTTCCCTTAGGTTATAATATGTTGCCAAACCCAGAGATACCAACTGACACAATTTTACTAAAATCTGTAAGATAATAAAAGTGTATCTGTAAGATATACTTTCACATATACTGGATGTTAGTAACTTTAAAAAGTATTTGTTAACTGGATTGAAAATATTTTATTTTTATCTTTTAAAAAGTTATATTTTGTTGGACATCTTTCAGATATCAATTTACTATATCTTTACTCTTTTGAAATGTGCCTTTTAAGTTTCTTTATCATCTCTGTGGAGTGTTCGTATTTAAAAACTTATATGCAGCCCCTACTTCCCGACACATAGTAGAGAGTCATTACTGTTAAATACCTCTGTGCCATTTATTATGGACATTTGTAACATTTTCAAAAGTATAGAGAATAATACATGGAGCCCCCAGGGAGGCAACAGTTATCTTCAGTATTATCTCATCCTGGCCACCCTCACCCACTACCCACCCCACCCAGATTATTATAAAGCAAATCCCAGACACCCTATGCAATGATTAGTTTTTAAAGGGCTCTTCATCAGGTAGGGATTTTAATCCTTTGTCATATGGTACACCTATTCCCCACCGCCCCCTCCTGCCACCCGCCCCCCCCCCCCCCCGCCACTTTCGCATTTATCTTTTAATATGTTAATGATATCTTGTGCCATACTGTTTTAAACCTTCACGCTCTCACCTCTGTCAGTCTTTTCCTTTAGTTTTTTTTTTTTTCCCTTCTCCCTTCTATATGCATTACAGCGTGGCTGTGACATCCCTTAAATCCCTTAGTTCTCTACTAAGCAAACTGATGGCACTCTTAAAACCATCCTCATTGCAGGTGTGTGTGTTTATATGTTTGGCTGTGCTGGGTCTTAGTGCCAGTGCGTGGACTCTTCCTTGTACGCCTGGGCTTCCCTCTAGTTGCTGCTCGTGGGTTCTAGAGCGTGGGCTCAGTTGTTGCCGTGCTCGGGCTTAGCTGCCCCGTGGCATGTGAGATCTTGGTTCCCCGACCAGGGATTGAACCTGCGTCCCCTGCACTGGATGGTGGATTCTTAACCACTGGACCACCAGGGAAGTCCCTGTTCCATGTGTTCTTAAATGTAGAGATGTCCATTACATGTGGCTGTCACAGTGATTCCCTTTAGGGTTTCAGAACTTTGTGTCATTTTAAGAAAGACCTCTTCCAAGGTTTATAAAAATATTCTTTTATTTTAAAAAGAATATTATAAAAGAAAATTTATAAAAATATTCTTTAAATATGTTTTTAAAATGTATTTTAAATCTTTAATTTATCTGGAGTTTTAAGTTTCAGTATAAGGTGCAAAAGTTACATGCCTTTACATGGTCCCCACGATAAAGATCAATATGAAAACTTGCTACCGGCACCGTGAAGATAATAAAGAGTTTCCTTACTAAAGTGCAAAAGCTGATGAATCAGTGTAAAATTATTTCTAACGCAGGGTATTAGATATGTACAGCCCGTTATTCAAGCGAGAAGCGGGGAATCAGTCCCATGTGCTCAGTTATTTCCATCCACTTAGTGCCTCTGTTTTCTTTTTTATTTTAATTAAATTTGTTTATTTATTTACATGTCAATCTCAAACTCCCAATCTATCCCTGTC